>NW_019174343.1:7191683-7466683 GCF_002260705.1 Seriola dumerili | reverse complement strand
TGTGTGCATGTGTGTGTGTCTGTGTGTGTGTGTGTTTGTGTGTGTGTGTGTGTGTGCGTGTGTGTGTGCATGCGTGCGTGTGTGTCTGTGTGTGTGTGTGTGTGCATGTGTGCATTTGTGCATGTGTGCACATGTGCACGTGTGTGTGCATGTGTGTGTGTGTGTGCGTGCTGGCGTGTGTATGTGTGTGTGTACGTGCGTGTCTGTATGTGCATGCATGTGTGTGTGTGTGCACGTGTGTGTGTGTGCATGTGTGTGCGTGTGTGTGTGTGCAGGCGTGTGCGTGTGTGCGTATGTATGTGTGTGTACGTGCGTGTCTGTGTGTGCGTGCATGTGTGTGTGTGTGTGTGTATGGTGCGTATGTGTGTGTGCGTGTGTGTGCGTGTCTGTGTGTGTGCGTGCGTGTGTGTGTGTGTGTGTGTATGGTGCGTATGTGTGTGTGCGTGTGTGTGCGTGTCTGTGTGTGTGCGTGCGTGTGTGTGTGTGTGTGTGTATGGTGCGTATGTGTGTGTGCGTGTGTGTGCGTGTCTGTGTGTGTGCGTGCGTGTGTGTGTGTGTGTGTGTATGGTGCGTATGTGTGTGTGCGTGTGTGTGCGTGTCTGTGTGTGTGCGTGCGTGTGTGTGTGTGTGTGTGTATGGTGCGTATGTGTGTGTGCGTGTGTGTGCGTGTCTGTGTGTGTGCGTGCGTGTGTGTGTGTGTGTGTGTATGGTGCGTATGTGTGTGTGCGTGTGTGTGCGTGTCTGTGTGTGTGCGTGCGTGTGTGTGTGTGTGTGTGTATGGTGCGTATGTGTGTGTGCGTGTGTGTGCGTGTGTGTGTGTGTATGTGTGTGTACGTGCGTGTCTGTGTGTGCGTGCATGTGTGTGTGTGTATGCGTGCGTATGTGTGTGTGCGTGTGTGTGCGTGTCACCCAAAGCTCGCTGCACATGTGTGTGTGTGTGTGTCTGTGTGTGTGTATATTTGTGTGTGGGTGTGTTAATGTGTGTATGTGTGTGTACGTGCGTGTCTGTGTGTGCGTGCATGTGTGTGTGTGCATGTGTGTGCGTGTGTGTGCGTGTCACCCAAAGCTCGCTGCACATGTGTGTGTGTGTGTGTCTGTGTGTGTGTATATTTGTGTGTGGGTGTGTTAATGTGTGTATGTGTGTGTACGTGCGTGTCTGTGTGTGCGTGCATGTGTGTGTGTGCATGTGTGTGCGTGTGTGTGCGTGTCACCCAAAGCTCGCTGCACATGTGTGTGTGTGTGTGTCTGTGTGTGTGTATATTTGTGTGTGGGTGTGTTAATGTGTGTATGTGTGTGTACGTGCGTGTCTGTGTGTGCGTGCATGTGTGTGTGTGCATGTGTGTGCGTGTGTGTGCGTGTCACCCAAAGCTCGCTGCACATGTGTGTGTGTGTGTGTCTGTGTGTGTGTATATTTGTGTGTGGGTGTGTTAATGTGTGTATGTGTGTGTACGTGCGTGTCTGTGTGTGCGTGCATGTGTGTGTGTGCATGTGTGTGCGTGTGTGTGCGTGTCACCCAAAGCTCGCTGCACATGTGTGTGTGTGTGTGTCTGTGTGTGTGTATATTTGTGTGTGGGTGTGTTAATGTGTGTATGTGTGTGTACGTGCGTGTCTGTGTGTGCGTGCATGTGTGTGTGTGCATGTGTGTGCGTGTGTGTGCGTGTCACCCAAAGCTCGCTGCACATGTGTGTGTGTGTGTGTCTGTGTGTGTGTGCGTGCGGGCGTGTGTGTGTGTGTGTGTCTGTTTGTCTGTGTGTCCTGACATGAGACCTGAGCTTGTGTCTCTGATGAGAACATTATATGACTGATAACATCCTGAAATCTTTTTTTGTCCTCCTTGTGTTATGTCACTGTGCTCTATATTTATTTGCATTGCTTCTCGTGTCATTTCAATTACCTTCACCAAAGCTTGTTGTTTTTGTTTTTGCTGATTTAATCAAGCAATTAATTATTCAATCATTCAATTAATTAGATGTTCAGTCAGAAATCCCTATAAATTTACTCCTAGTCCTCTGTAATGGACTGCCGCATACAAGTCCATCTGCATGAGATACTGCACTTTAACCATCACATGAAAAGCAAATTTTGATTTTTTCTTATTTACATAAAGGGCAACCATGAAGCACGGCCGCGTTACGGAGCTTCCGGAGGACTTCTACATCCCCATCGCTCTGGATACGGACAACATCACATCTCTCAGCCCATTCCTCGTCCCCCAGGACCATCTAGCAAGTTCAGGCACCTTCTATGTAATGTCTATATTCATGTTTTTTATATTTATTGTGGGCACTGCCATCAATGTGCTTACAATTGCATGCACCGCTCAATACAAGAAGCTCCGATCCCACCTCAACTACATCCTGTTGAACTTGGCTGTGGCCAACCTTCTTGTGTCCTGTGTGGGCTCCTCCACCGCCTGCTGCACCTTTGCATCCAGATATTTCATCTTTGGCCCTCTAGCATGCAAGATTGAAGGTTTTATGGTAACACTTGGCGGTAAGAATGAACTTGAGGCACTTAAATAATATGATACTTGAATTTTAACGAGCTAGAAAATAAAAACACAAAGTAAAAGTAAAAAAAATGCTTTACTGTATATCGTTCCAGGTATGGTAAGCCTGTGGTCTCTGGCTGTGGTAGCTTTTGAAAGATGGCTGGTCATCTGTAAGCCACTTGGGAACTTTGTTTTCAAGCCCGACCATGCTATAGCCTGCTGCGTATTCACCTGGGTGATCGCATTAATAGCCTCAGGTCCTCCACTGGTCGGATGGAGCCGGTTAGTGTTTCACACACACTTACATTTACACTCATTTTACAGTAAAGCTGGGAGACAGGCTACACTCAGGACACTCTGATTTTCTCTCCAGGTATATCCCAGAGGGCCTGCAATGCTCCTGTGGCCCAGACTGGTACACAACTAACAACAAATACAACAATGAGTCCTACGTGATGTTCCTTTTCTGCTTCTGCTTTGCTGTTCCCCTCTCCACCATTATCTTCTGCTACGGTCAACTGCTCATCACACTGAAAATGGTGAGGCAACATTTGAAGAACAAAAGAGAAAATGTTTTATTGTGACGGATGATTGTCATGAGAGTCAACTCTCTTCTCTCCATCAACAGGCAGCAAAGGCCCAGGCTGAGTCTGCCTCCACCCAGAAGGCAGAGAGGGAAGTGACCAGGATGGTGGTTGTCATGGTGATGGGCTTCCTGGTGTGCTGGCTGCCCTACGCCTCTTTTGCTCTGTGGGTTGTGAACAACCGTGGGCAACCGTTCGACCTGAGATTTGCCTCTATACCATCTGTCTTTTCCAAGGCCTCTGCAGTCTACAACCCAGTTATCTATGTCTTACTCAACAAACAGGTCAGTTGGATGTCTTATCATATTGAAAACACATTACAGTTATGGGAAGGACAGCTTAGCAATAAACTAGGTTTTTGAGGCATGCAAGGTTCATGCTGTACTCAGAGAGTAATGTTATAACAACACATATGAAGGCAATAAAAAGCAACAACTTAGACTATACAAAGACTTTGGCATAAACAGCTGATGTTTAATAGTTAAAGATGATAAAAGAGGTCATGTGGCTGATTTGAAATAGGAGGCTAGCAACTTAAATACACACTGATAGTAGAAACAAGTTAATATGGAATGGGCAGTAATTAAGCTTGTTTAGCAAAAGGAAGAGTTTTTAAAGGTGTGCTTTCCCCTGATGTCTTCCAGTTCCGTTCATGCATGATGAAGATGCTGGGGATGGGTGGAGGTGATGATGAAGAGTCGTCGACACAGTCAGTGACCGAAGTCTCCAAAGTTGGGCCTGCTTAGACCGAACATCCACATTGTTTTCTTTTCATCGTCAAAATACTGCTGCACAGGCGACCGATAATTTGTGTATTGTAAATATGTACGCATGATGATGTTTTGTGCAATAATTTGCATAGATACCACACTTTATTTCTAGAGGGAATGATTAACACTTTTTTTGCACAGCAAATATAAAAAGATTAAAAATAAAAAAAAACTGTTCAGATCAAAGTGTTCAGCAATACCGCTTCAATATTGGTGTTTTATTTTATTATTTTGTTTTTAATTCTTATGCAACTCAAAGCTAAACATTTTATTTATTCATTTCACATTCACCTTCACCTTCTGGTCTCTGTAATATCTATAACCTGGCTCCTCTGAGACACTGATGATGATGTCCTTCTCTGCATTGCTTCTTTTGGAACGACAGAGTTACCACAAGCACCTTCTGCTATCATACGGCATTTCCAACGTCTTACGCACCTTTCATGTTCAGGGAAGGAGGCAAAAAGCCAAAAAGGTAACACAAAGCTTGAGTTAAACCGGTAGAGTGGATTACAAAGGGCTGCGGTGCAGGAGATTATCAGATTTAATGTTAATGGAAACCAGATTAGCAGGAAACAACCTGCTGTGCTCTTCTTTAAGAAAGTGGGATTAACCTGTTTAATAGGGGTCTAATGACAAGAACAAATGGTCATGTATAGCCACACTGGTGCACAGAGTACACCATTTTGTAAATATATATACATACTTGTGTGTGTGGCCCCTGATTCAGATGCCTTTAGGTAACATTTCTGCTTTAACTAAATCTTGAAATTCTTAATGTGAGCCCAGTGTGGGTAACATTCAGCATTCATATTCATATTGTCTCTTCTATTTATCATATCTCTTAAGCAGCAGGTAAATAGGTATCAAAATTTGATTTCTAAACATTAACACACACTTCCTACGCATTGTCTGTATTTTCAAATAAGAGTAACTTTTATTATTAAGTTGCATCATGCAGCACCTGACTGTTTTCAATGTGACACAACTTTATGACCTCTTTGGCAGCACAGCCTGGACTTGAAACCACTAAATGACTTAAACTATTAATGCAAACCTAAATTAATCATTTAATTATATAATTAATTAGGCTTTTAAATTGGATAAGTGGTATCCCAGGCCTTTTATATAAGTCCATCCTCCCCAAGGGACTGTTATCAGAAATGTTCGGGACATGGTCACTTTAGCAATCTTGTCTGCCTCTTAAAACTTTTATTTTTTACTTTTTTATATATGTGATATACATTAGCAAAGATAACATTTTCATCAACAATCCTACAAAAAGAGCAAAATGAGGGCAAATCATGGTCACGAGCTACCAGAGGACTTCTGGATACCCATCGCTCTGGATACCAACAACATCACATCACTCAGCCCTTTCCTGGTTCCCCAGGATCACCTGGGGGGCTCGGGTGTCTTTTACAGCATGGCGGGATTTATGTTCTTTGTATTCGTGGTTGGCACTGCTATCAACACCCTCACCATCGCATGCACCATGAAATACAAAAAGCTTCGGTCCCACCTCAACTACATCCTGTTGAACTTGGCTGTGGCCAACCTTCTTGTGTCCTGTGTGGGCTCCTTCACCGCCTGCTGCTCCTTTGCATCCAGATATTTCATCTTTGGACCTCTAGCATGCAAGATTGAAGGTTTTATGGCAACACTTGGCGGTAAGAATGAACTTGAGGCACAGAAATAATATGATACTTGAATTTTAACAAGCTAAAAAATGAAAAACACAAAGTAAAAGTAAAAAAAATGCTTTACTGTATATCGTTCCAGGTATGGTAAGCCTGTGGTCTCTGGCTGTGGTAGCTTTTGAAAGATGGCTGGTCATCTGTAAGCCACTTGGGAACTTTGTTTTCAAGCCCGACCATGCTATAGCCTGCTGCGTATTCACTTGGATCTTTGGACTGATTGCCTCAGGTCCTCCACTGGTCGGATGGAGCAGGTAAGCAACAGGAACCAACTACCACTGAAATTCATCTCACAACCAGGAAGTTGGGATGTATACTCAAAGCCCTTGTGATTTTCTCTCCAGGTATATCCCAGAGGGCCTGCAATGCTCCTGTGGCCCAGACTGGTACACAACTAACAACAAATACAACAATGAGTCCTACGTGATGTTCCTTTTCTGCTTCTGCTTTGCTGTTCCATTTGCCACCATTGTCTTCTGCTATGGTCAACTGCTCATCACACTGAAAATGGTGAGGCAAACAAAAAACACAAAAAACACCTGAAATCTATAAAACATTTAAATGTAGTTACTTTGGTTTACTGGAAAAGGTTTTCAATGAGCAACTTTTTGCTGATGAAATTCTTTATGCTTTATTCTTTATTCGGATCCCCATTAGCTTTAGCTTTAGCTTTAGCTTAGCGGTTGCTAATCTTCCTGGTGTTCACACAAAATCAATCATACACAAACAACATATAAACAAACAAACAAACCAGCATTGACAGACACTCTGCCAGTCTAAACTAAATTACATACATAAATTACTTACAATAAATGATAAACATAAATTACATACATAAATACACAACTGCCAATGATGCGTCTTTTGTCTTTGACCCAACTCTCTTATCTCCATCAACAGGCAGCGAAGGCCCAGGCTGAGTCTGCCTCCACCCAGAAGGCAGAGAGGGAAGTGACCAGGATGGTGGTTGTCATGGTGCTGGGCTTCCTGGTGTGCTGGATGCCTTACGCCTCCTTTGCTCTGTGGGTTGTGAACAACCGAGGGCAACCGTTCGACCTGAGACTCGCCACCATACCATCCTGCTTCTCAAAGGCTTCTGCGGTCTATAACCCTATTATCTACGTCCTCTTCAATAAACAGGTACGTTAAAAGTCGGGATGAACATTGGATTTGTTGCAAGGACGCACGTGGGACAACGTTTGAGGGAACCTGAGATGGAATCCCATCAGCCTTTTGGGGCCTTAACCAAGCGGTCATAAATAGTCTCTGTGTATCACATGTGTACTGTTCTTCCATCTTTTGTGCTGCGTCCTCTGTGTCTCAGTCTGACGTACATAAATGCAACATTTTATATGATATAATCATAGAGTGTCCTATTGTGTTGACTAATTTGAGAATACCTCCATACATACATTGAAACATTTAACCATTCATGTACACCCTTTGCTGGGATGATGATGTTAATCAAAACCACTGCTTGTAGAAGAATGATGATGGCACTTTTTTTATTGGTAGAAAAATTAGATACTTCCACTGTTTTTTGCTGAGGTGTGAGTTGCTGTCTGCCAATGTCTCTTTTTTATACTACAACTGGCATTAATGCTTCTTCCTCTCAGTTATGTTCATGCATGGTGATGAAGAAGACCTTTCTTGGAGCGAGGATTGACTGATCCACAAAATCTGTGTAGATTTTAACAATTTAAGTAATTTGTCTTTTATTTCCCTTTCAGTTCCGTTCATCCATGATGATGATGTTGGGGATGGGTGGAGGTGAAGAGGAGTCATCAACAACACAGTCAGTGACTGAAGTCTCCAAAGTTGGGCCTGCTTAAACCACGCATTTCTCTGCCACTGATGATTTGTGAATTGTAAATAACAATGAAGATATGTATGTTTTGTCATATGAAAAAATGTGTGAGCAAGGTTGTAATTCAAGTAAGAAATCATAAATAATCTGCAAAGTGAAAAATAAAAAAAAAATACAAACATGTTTATAGTGTCTGTGTATTGCTGATACTGGGAAAAGAACACATTCACTGGTTTGGACCTAATATTGTGTTGTAAGGCGCATATTAATCGCAAGACACAAGCGGCTCAGCTGTGTTGTAAATATAAGTCATTACTTACTGAAAAATGAAAAAAAATGCATTGTTGTTGTTGTCAGGGGTGGACAGTAACAAAGTACATTTATTTGAGTATTTAAGGCTTTTACTCCACTACACGTAAAAGACAAATACTGTACTTTTGACTCCACTACATTACTGTGATGTACTTGTTACTTTGAAGCAGAGCTTTTATCCAGCAAAATTTATTTTATTTTATTTTGAAACTGTGGTAGACTGTAAGCTGTGTTCGTCACAGGAGAAAAACCAATCACAGCCAGCTCCTAAACTGTCAGACATGTTGTTCTTGCTGGATTTTTGAACATCTCAATATGAACCTGGCAGTGGCCTAATGACGGCTACATTCAATAAAGATGAAGCAGAATATTCTTCACCTGAGACCAAGGCCTTATCGTAAGTCCACGTTTGAAATTTTTAGAAATAAATAAAGATTCCTTTGCTGTCTTTACCGTGACCAAACTTCATCACTGCCTACAAAAATTTGCCATCCACCTTCAGAAAGCATGTCAAGGTATGCAGACAAACTTTTAAACGGACAGCTTGTAGTAGCTGGCCGTTCTTTGGTCAATTCACTTGTGTTTATATGTCCATTTCTACAGTCTTGGTATCATATTTTACAAGCTTTTTATTCTACAGGTTCTACAGTAAGCCAGTGGATTCAGTAGGTGGTTTCAGAGTCATTAGGTTCTGTAAATGTGGAACAATACAACAATGCCTTTACATCAAAAATGTAGGCTACTTATGAATACTTAAGTATTTTTTCAAATCAAGTACTCCAGTACTTTAACTCAAGTAAAAATCTGACTGAACAGCTTTCACTTGTATTGGAGTCGTATTTGACTGAGAGTACTTTGACTCAACGGAGTTGTGTAGTTATAAACTCTTACAGAATGAAGCTTAGTGTAATTGTAATACATGAAAGTAAGGGAAAATCCAAATGAACAAATTATTTAGAGAGTGTTACATGGAACATCGTTCCATAAAAAGTGTTTCTTTATCACATTATTTGGGTTGTGATTTAAATTGTCAAGTTCACAAATCTCTTCTGATAAATCAGGATAACTCTCAAGAAACAGTGAAACTGCTTCTTTGAAAATATTCATACTGGGCCAAGCTACATAGCACAAGGCCTGAGCTAAAGGAGTACAACTTGGATTACTGAAGGCCAAAGGCATGCCACTGACCTCCTGAACGTCACTCGTGATAAGATTATATGATTCACAAATGCAGGGCTCTTCCACTGGGATGTAATGAGATGATCCCTGCCAGCTCTGGCGTTGAGATACTTACCTGTGTATTAGCTCAAAGGTGTTGTTATGGGAGTTGGTGATGTGTGTGCATGTACAAGTATTGTCCGTGTGTATGTGGACTGTGAACCAAAGCTTTAAATCCCTTCTTTGAGCCAGTTAAGTTGAGCCTGAGTATTATTTAAAGTTCCTATAAATGCAGCTTTAACTCCGCATCAGAGAGAGACAAACCTCCACAAGAGACACTAATAGTATCAAACCTCTCATTAGCATTTAAATCATAAGAGAATCATTTGTAGCCTTTGAACAATCTTTTTGAACAGTGCTTGATTTTTTTATTTTTTTTATTTGACACACAACCAGAGCAAAATGAGGGGAAATCGTGCAGTGGAGTTACCAGACGACTTCTGGATCCCCATCCCTCTGGACACCAACAACATCACGTCCCTTAGCCCGTTCCTGGTTCCCCAGGATCACCTAGGAAGCCCAGGAATCTTTTATGCCATGTCAGCTTTTATGTTTTTCCTGTTTGTGACTGGTACGGCCATCAATACGGTCACTATCGCATGTACTGCTCAATATAAGAAGCTCCGGTCTCATCTGAACTACATCCTGGTGAACTTGGCTGTGGCAAACCTCCTCGTCTCCTCTGTGGGCTCCTTTACCTGCTTCTACTGCTTTGCTTTCCGATACATGATTCTTGGGCCACTCGGGTGCAAGATTGAAGGATTTACAGCAACTCTTGGTGGTAAGCAGGATAAGGTCTTGGATAAATGCAATACTATTATAGAGGCAGTGATTTCCCCACTTTACATTACCATAAAGGGCAGAGGGTTTTATATATGTGAGATATATGCTCATGCTGATTACTTGTAAATCACAATTACAATAAAACTGCAAGTTAGTCTTTTCCTCACAGCATTTTCTTTCCTCCAATAAAACAGTTTAATAATAATAACATTAAACTGTCTCTTCTTGACAGAAATATAAATTAAGGCCTGTTGATTAAGTCAATATCATGGTTTTTAAGATAACAGTTAAAAATATCAAAGGTAAAAGAAAACAGTTCCTCGCGGACTAGATTTCAGTTTGTAAAAATCATATTAGCCACAATTCCACATCTTTGCATTAGTTGTATTTTGCTTGATTTATAGAGTTCAGAGCGTCGCCTACTCTGGCTGCCCTTTGCTCAATTTCTTTTAGCTTTTCATGACGCTGAATGCAATCTCAGAGATCAGACCCAGGTAGAAGAGTGGAGACTGTTCCTTCTTTTAGGAACTAAAAGGCTGATGGCCATTCCACATCACAGCCTGGATTGTCATTGTTTCACCTGAAGGAGAGCACATCATAAGTTAGAAAACATCCTCTTAAGAATTATTATTATTATTTAATTTTTGGTGTAATATCTTCTGGTTATGTGTGATCTAGGCTACATATCACAACAGCAAAGGCATAATGGATCACAGACAACCCAGAACTAGAGCTATCCATGTATTTAAACTAGTGCTGATATTTAAAACCCTGCTTTATCATATTCTAAACTATATTACAAATAAGAGATATTATGAGTTGCAGCTCAGTGAGGGAAGTGCAATCTGTATCATTTGCTCTTTCCTGTCTTGTTCCAGGTATGGTGAGCCTCTGGTCTCTCGCTGTGGTAGCTTTTGAAAGATGGCTGGTTGTCTGCAAGCCACTTGGAAACTTCGCCTTTAAACCTCAACATGCCATAGCTTGTTGTGCAATCACTTGGGTTTTTGCTTCAATTGCTGCAGTTCCTCCTCTGGTTGGATGGAGTAGGTCAGTATCCAAAGACTGAACTCACATCAGTTTTATTCATTTTTTCTTTCACTTATTGTCCTACAGTACAAACATGGACAGACTGGTTCATTGTCTTTCTCTCCAGGTATATCCCAGAGGGCATGCAGTGCTCCTGTGGACCAGACTGGTACACAACTAACAACAAGTTCAACAATGAGTCCTATGTGATTTTCCTCTTCTGCTTCTGCTTTGCTGTCCCTTTCTTCACCATCGTTTTCTGCTACTCACAGCTGCTTCTCATGCTGAAATCGGTAGGGATGTCTATTGCTGTCTGTGGGGTTTAGGTAGATTGCAAGTAAAAGAAAGATTTGAGTATGCATGTGGTGTTCCTAAGACCTACCACTGGATTCTGTACTTCTCCATCAACAGGCAGCAAAGGCCCAGGCTGAGTCTGCCTCCACCCAGAAGGCAGAGAGGGAAGTGACCAGGATGGTGGTTGTCATGGTGCTGGGCTTCCTGGTGTGCTGGATGCCTTACGCCTCCTTTGCTTTGTGGGTTGTGAACAACCGTGGGCAACCGTTCGACCTGAGACTCGCCACAATACCCTCCTGCCTCTCTAAAGCCTCCACAGTCTACAACCCTGTTATTTACATCCTCCTCAACAAACAGGTGGGTTCACCGTCACATATTCACTTCGATTTAAAAGCCACTTGGGGGCAGTAGGTTAGCTTTGAGGTCACCCAAGTGAACTGAATTTAAACAGTGACAAATAAAAAGGAGCTGACAAGGCTAATGGCGCCCTCTAATGGTGACTTTCAAAACATCTCCATCTTCAGAGAGGAAACCTACCTGCTATACAATGAAAATCCTCAGATTTTTATTTCTGATTGACTTGACTGATTTTAATTAGTCATAGCTAAGTCATCAGATAGTATTCCAGTATGTATACTCAAAGAGAGTCACCTTCAAAGGTCGTTCTGCAATTAAATGACATACAGTAAAGGAAAGATGCTACGCCCTCAGTAACGTGACCATTTTGTTTTTCAGTTCCGCTCATGTATAAGGAAGATGCTGGGGATGAGTGGAGGCGATGATGAAGACTCATCAACAAGTCAGTCAGTAACTGAAGTCTCTAAAGTCGGTCCTGCTTAGAGTCTTCACTGTTACATACTGTAAATAGCACTGCATGTACAAATGCCACGACAAATAGAATTGTATTGTTATTACAGATAAACAGTTATATGCAAATGAAAATGTCAAAAAACAAATAAACAAACAAACAGAAAACATTTAAATCATTGATGCCAGTGATGAAGTGATTATTTTGTGTCTTGAATCACTGGAGATGTAAATGACAAAATGTATGACCTTTTACTCTTGTATTCTGTACTAAATTCTAAAAGAATTTAGAAATCAAGAAGAAATTAGGTTTCAGGTCACTGGAAACCCATAGTAGGTATTACTCAATGAAGGAAATGTTTGTAATAATCTTTGTAAATGAATTTTCAGAATGTGCACTGCATTTGTTGTGTTGGATTTCACATGACTATGTAAACACAACAATCTAACAGAGAATTAATAAACCGCTGACAAACAGTTTTATAGCTTTTATCTCTGCTTGAGAAATGATTGCAAAGTGGGGAAACATTGTTAATGTAAGTTATTTTCTAATTGAAGCACTTTTAGCACAATAGCACAATGTAAGTCAGCCAATGTCAGTGACTGGAGACAAACATACCAGTTCTATACATGATTTTTGAATAGCACTTACTTAAAAAAAATGATGCTGTACACTTTGACAAAAACACACAAACCAAACCCACATTTCTGCTTTATCTAAATCCTCTGGATTTGTTATGATGCTCAGCTGAATCTCAAAATGCAAACCTCACTTCTAAGTCACTGTAGATATTTTGAAATCCTGCCTCAAAACATCAGCAGTGAGCTGGAAAGACAGTTTGCAGTGAAATATTTTTTGAGGAAGAATTCAAGCACATGAGACAAAGATAAAAATAAAAACATACCACCATCTCAGAATGTAAGTATACAACAATTATCTGAGTGTACAACAGAACTGTACATTTGATATGCAGCCACAGAAACGTTTTAAAAGACTGCTATGACCAGTTTTTATAAGAGATGAAACACATGGTTGGCTGCACTGCACTCACACATACAGTATATGTTAATGAAGAAAAAACCCACCAGGAGAATGTGCATCAACTCCGTCCTTCTTCATCTGAACTTCTGTTGTCCATCTGCCAGAGATGCCATAACACCAGCAGATCTCTAGTTCTTTCAAATCTGAAGAAAATGCACCATTTTCTGCTGAATCATTAATCAGTTTAGATGTGCGCAGAAGACCAGATGTCAGTGGTGTAAAAGATGAAGACAGGTTCAGCAGTCAGCCTACAGGTGGCACCACAGCAGAGTTGCCGTGTGTATATTACTGCAATTGTACAAATTATTGATCAGATCCAAATGCTGGCAGTCAAGGGTTGTAGGCTTTTGGACCACAATCAATGTCTTGATTGTTTTCATTTATAGATTTTACAATTTTGACATAAGGTAATCTGTCTAATGGAAACACACAAACGGACAGTGACAGGTATTTATGCTGATCACAGTGTTGCTGGCGCTTAACTAGTTTACTCACCGAGCAGAGGCTCAAAGGCTTTACCTTACAGAGTTTACAGGATAACTTAGCAGGCAAAGAAACACACACACACACACACACACACACACACAAACATCTCTGCATACAGTGCAATTGATATATTACAGAGTGCTACAGAAATTAAATATTTTATTATGATGAGTGTACATGCATGTATGCACTTGTTTTCCTCAAATGCTTTAACACCATAAGATAAAGAGGGTTAGTTGAATAGGATTACTCATTTATCTCAGTCTAGGCACTTACACAAGTCCCTGTGTTTGCACAGATCAAAAGTTAATGTGAAACATCTATACAGTGAGAGAAAAAAGCATGATGTGGGATTTTCTTTAGCATTAGTCTGACTAAATGTGGTCATACTCTTTAGCTTTATAGGTATATCAAAGATAAGCTATTTATTTATATTTCCTGTATAGATGATGCCATGATGTTCATCATGGAGGCATGCAGCCACAAGTAAAATTCATACAATGAATCTGAACATATACAAAAACTGAATATTAAATATGTGGTTACATGTTGTCTGCCTGTCATGCTGCTGAGAGGAGATGGAAATTAATCAGTCAATACTTGGAAATACCATTATCACAACTGCCTCTGGGCGTCTGGCCACCATAGGAGAGCTGTGCTGCAGAGGAAAGTTCACCCTTCAACGATACACAAATCTGACAAAAGGATTATTACCTGATGTGAAGTGAACACAATCCTGTATTAGTAGCAAAATTGTACTCAGCTCACTTCACACCAGTGTAATTATCCACCATGGTCCTTAGCTGTCACCACCCATGTAGACCACTTGCTATTCAGAGCACGAGTGTATAAACCAGACTTTCACCCCCATGGTGATTACTGTTGGTAGTCGGGAGCAAATCTGAGTTCTGCTAGTTGTGAACTTTTACCAAACACGAATAGTTCAGAACAAGCGGAATTCCAGACCTACCTCCGAATCATCACAGCACCACATGGAAATCACAAAAACAAAAAAGAATGGTTAGTATCAACTCCACCTCTTGGATCATAAATCATAAACGTAAATTTACATTAAGATACTGAAAGCAAAACACTCTACTTTAAGATACTGATGTCCCATTTCAAAAATCCCATATTATATTATATATATATATATATATATATATATTCGACTGTAGTGAACATTCAGTGAAGTTACTATTATAAACATAGATACATTTAGAAATAGTGGAAAATAGAGGAAAAGTTTACAGATTTCTTCAGTTTCAGGCTCCATCCTCTTCTTGATGTACAGTCCTCGTCCCTCATGGAGTTGTTATCAAACCCGCAAGCCAGCTACCTGCACATGAAGTGGACCTAGATTAAGATAAACCACAATAATAGCTTTGGTTAAACTCTGCTTTCTCCTGAAGTGAACTGTTGTTCCGGAGAGATTAAAGTGTTACGGAGTGAGCATGCCAGAAGTAATTACTCTTATTTAATCTGTTTTGTGGCAGAACCTGAGTTGTCCGTATAATCTGCTTTGGTCTGCTGGGACATGAGAAATCTTCACCTGCATGTCACTGGTTCAACCAGGTGCTAATCAGGGGTTGAGCTCCAGGAACAGAGAACCTGCAACAACATCTGCTAATTTACAAGGCCTTAAACAAGATAAAACTACTGATCAGCTTGATTAGTACTATGGTAGCTACAGACGCTCTAAACCAGGCAATGCAGGGCATACCTGTTTTGAACAACCCTAAAATGAAAGATAAAAGATCCACAGCCAAGTGTCTTCTGAAATGCTTCTCTCTACAGTGGTATGCAAATGCATAATTTCTTTCAAAATAAGATATTTGACAACTTGACAACTAATACAAAACAATCTTTGCATGAGAATAATGACATACCCTTGGTTTATGCAGTTTACACTGTATAAGAGACTTTAAATAGCACACTATGCATGTGTAGACTGAAGAAAACCCACATACATGCTCAGTAAAATTACCTGACAACCTAAAAAAAAATTCCCTCCTTTCCACTTGACCATATCACACTCAAATTGTGAGGTAATTTTCTCTTTCTTTTTTTTTCTTTTTTTGCCATTTGCCTTTATTGCAAAGGTCCCTGTCTGGAATTGAACTGGGGTGTAAGTTTACACCAGTTAGTGATATTTTGGAGCAATTACCTAATACCTTTGTGCTCTTTGATCAATAATCTGTGTACATTCAGCCATATTGTTCTCCCCCATTGAAATGCCCTTTAGAACAAATGACAAATAATAAATAAGAAAGGCAATAAATAAAAGTATATCTAAAATAGATAACTAAATGTCAGACAATCTTTTGTTATTTTCATTCCTACTGTTGTTCCTCTTTTTCACATCAGACATTTGACTTGTCACTGTACAGAAAGAACAGATGTTCTTAATGTTCCTAACATTAATGATGTCTCTATTCTATTCAGTGTCTATGACAAATACAGCATGTCCTAGCTATAAGGTAACTAGCAGATATTTATTAAATAATACACCTCGCCAGCCTGCACAGGCTAGAAAACCTCTTCTAGTGGTAGCCTTAGGGGTAATAAATTAGCTTGAAAACTACTGTACTTGCAGTCTTTGAATCAGGTAAACTGACCAGGCTAGTTTAAATAAAGATTTATGAAAAAAGGACAAAACAAGTTTAAGTTCACAATTTCAAATTGCACTTTAAGCAGGTAAATGGAAACGCACCTACTATGCGGCTCATTACTGTTAATTCCATAACTGTCAGGTTGATATGTGGTTACACAGGGCATGGTATTTGATTACATGGGTGCAAAAAAAATTCAATATATGGCCAGAAAAGGTCAAGATATTAAATATACCAAATGATTTTGCACAACCTCGAATCTTGAGGACAGTACATTATACTTAGCATGCTGGGCAGCTCTTGCACTTTCAACAAAGTCAAACCCATTTTTCTTATATGTACGTATACTAAAAGGGCTGTGGCCTTCAAAAGCAAATAGCTTTTACCAAGTTAACATCTAACTGAAGGGACACCTCCGTCCTACTGGTTTTGTTTAGTGTATTTAGTTCAGCTGCTGAAAACACCCGCTCAAGTGGGACAACCTAGGATTAACAAATGCTGTTGTGTCAACATCACCAGCCTAGAATATATACACTGGGTTTACACTCAAAAAAGAGCCTTCATTTTGAAGTTGAAGTACTGTTCGTGCCCAATACTAACTCCAGCCTGCGTGGATGAGCAGCTATTATCTGGATTTATTGAAACTGGTAGTTTTTTCACAGTATTACTTTGTGTTGAAGGAGCCACTGACACATACTGGCTAGCTACTCGGTCAGAGGAGGTAGCGAGCTCTCAAGGCTGCCACAGTGAGCACAGTGCGGCACGAGGACTGTGGAGCAGGAAACTGTAACAGTGAAACTTCTGACCCATTTGGCAGAGCACCATTTCATCCTGACACATTTGGATTTAAAAGTACTAAAACAGTTTACAAGTAGAGATCTTCAACATTAGATGATGGTAAGAGAGTAACAAGATCAAAATGAATTTACCCATTTTCAAGATTTTCAGACAGAGTGATACACTGGATTGACACAGTTTAAAAAACCATACACAACACATGGTTGTTAAAAAAAGGGTTAAAATGTGGATGTCAATACTTCATAAGGCTTCAGTTCTGAATCTGTTCAATTGTGTACCAGAAGACTATCCAAATATATGTAGATGATACTGTACACATTTTCTTTATTCAATCAGGAATGTTCCACTGAGATTAATGAATCTCTTTTTCAAGTGAGACCTGGTCAAGACAGACAGCAGCACAAATAAATCTATTTCAGTTGGAAACAATAATCAACAAATAATCATCTGTTCATCAGCTGTTAATGTTGTAGCAATAGTAAAACTTACAAATAGCTCCTAAGTTATTGTGTCTGAAGTCACTATATTAAACCAGACCACAATCTTTAACTAACCTTAACCAAGTGCCGTGTCTAAACATAACCATAAATAAGTGTAGCAATGCTGTAGTCACTACAAGCCAACACTTTCCTGTCACAAAAATATGGAAAAGTTGAGATTACATTTTGTGTCACGAGAAAATGGAAAATTCCTACACGTTTTACAGAGATACTACATTTTGTTTTCTATTTCACAAACTATCATGAGACAATGCCTAAAAGGCAGGCAGAGCAAATTAAGAGGTTAAGTAGTGAGTATGCCAAAGGTCACTAAATGCCCTAATCACTGGCTGTTCTTACCCACTAAAGACACTATCCTGTTGGGAATACCCAGAGCTGAAGAGCTTTGGACAGACACAGTAGTCATTCAGTGTAACTTTGTCAAAAATCTGTGCACAGCATAATCCACAGCTAAAAAATATCCAGAAAACTTTTATTGAATGGTCAGATATTCACAATAACATCTCGGTAAAATACAGTAAAAATACTTCTAACTTGATAGCCTAATTAAACTTTGACTATTATGTTTTTCCCATAGCAATACGATTCTGACAGCACTTCATGGACTCCACTCCAGCATCTCACATCCATCTCACTTAAAATATCCATTTTTTGTTTGTTTTGGGAGGTTTGTTTGTTTTAACAATATCATCACTATCACACTGCCCCAATTTCTGATTATTCTATTGGTATTTTGTTAACTGTTATTTAAGCTAATGTTCTAAGTTAAAGACACTCATTAACTCAACGCGCAAGACAAAGAACCTGTGCATGTCTATCAGGCTGGTTTTTCTTTTGAGTCTTTCCTCATAAATCAGGATGTCTTAACCCCTCCACTTTGCCCTTGCCATAAGGACTATGACGTGGGTAGGAGTTTTGAAAAATCCTATGTTCTGAAGTGAACTCTCTTTCCGGAGGGATTAAAGGTGTCTTACTTCCCTCACATGTCAGCAACTCCAACTGTTACTATAGTTCCATGAATCTCCGCTTCAACACTTAAGCTGCTTTAAGACTTGATTGTCTTCTCATGCCCACCAGGCTCCACATGTAGACCTACCAAGATCCATCATACACTATATGAAATTACGTTTCTTTCTCAGTTCTCTAGTGTTTGTCTTAATTTCTCAAATAAACTTAATTAATTACTATGCAATGTATACATTTCATGATATTAGTGTCCTGATGTAGAATTATTGCTCTGCATCTAAAAGTATAAGAACATAAACATTTGCTTTAAAGCTTTAATGATCATTTTATTACTTTTTCAATCCAACATTTCTATTGTTATAAGTAATACACAATATTGGCTAGTGCTGGAAAAGGATGGCTCAAAATGTACATATGTGTCAGTCAAAGCTCCGGCAACCAATCTCTGTTTTAACTGAGTTGATGTAAATCTGCTTCCAAACAGGATTATTCTGGCATTTTGTGTCTTAACCTAATTAGCTGATAGTTTTAATTACAGTTCAAAATAAGTTTTCACTTTGTCGCTGAGTAGCAAGGCCAAATGTCACACCAAGGCTGTAATTTGCTTGTGATCTAATCCTATCAGAGGTCTCTGAAGCACAAGTATAAAAGCTAAAGTCAGATGTGTTGCACCAGTCACCCAAAGAAAGGCCGGCTGCTGAGGGCCTCCTTCTAAAATCAGAATGGCAGAAGAGTGGGGAAAACAGGTTTTTGCTGCCAGGCGGTACAATGAAGATACAACAAGGGGATCTGCCTTTTCTTACACAAACAGCAACAACACCAGAGGTACGGTATTACCATTTTATTTTCTGAATAAGTTGATAGGAATGTGAATGACCTTAATACCTACAACCAGGAATGTGATAAATAATAATAATAATGAGTATAGTAGAACCTACGAGAGAAAAAGCTGAGCGTCTTTTGCCAATTGGTCTCTACTTTTAAAAGAAATGGACTTCACAGCTTTGTTATGCTACTGTATATTTTCGCAAAAACACTGATGGTTCCAGGTTATATGAAAAGGGTTGCTAATACTACCAGTTCCACTGAGAATCAACAACAAACATAGGAGAGATTTTTTTAAGATTAGAACAGGATTCAACTGATCCAACAGTGATGATTTACCAGTGCATGTTGCTGACCTTCGAGGCAGTTCATTGACAGTATCAGACATTAATCTCATAAAGCTGTGCTGTATTTTATGCTGTAAACAAAAAGACAAAAATCTGTTTCCAAGGTGTGAAACATGACAGTGTGACGGTATGCAGTTCTTTTTTATTTCCTCTCACATATATTCTTTGCACAGCACTATTCAAAAATTTGACTTTTGTGTCAATTTTATTACAAGACAGATTACAACCTTTGCATAAAGTATATTTAACATTAAGTATATAAATACATAGTGGCTGAAAAAAGGACAATGTGTACTTGTGAGATCACATCAGATTCTAAATTGTGAGATTTTATGAGATTCCATTTTTTTTTCCCAGGTCCATTTGATGGTCCCAATTACCACATTGCTCCTCGATGGGTTTACAACGTTTCAACACTCTGGATGATTTTTGTGGTCATCGCATCAGTCTTCACCAACGGTCTTGTCTTGGTGGCCACAGCAAAGTTCAAGAAACTCCGTCACCCACTGAACTGGATCTTGGTCAATCTTGCAGTTGCTGATCTTGGAGAGACAGTTTTAGCCAGCACCATCAGTGTATGCAACCAGTTTTTTGGTTACTTCATTCTGGGACACCCAATGTGCATCTTTGAGGGTTACACCGTCTCAGTTTGTGGTAAGTGGTCACAATTTTTTTTCTCTTTGATGGAAAAGTGTTTGGAGATCCCTTTTCTGAATGTCCTACTTCTTTACACAGGAATTGCTGCTCTCTGGTCCCTGACTATCATCTCCTGGGAAAGATGGGTAGTTGTGTGCAAACCCTTTGGAAATGTCAAGTTTGATGAGAAATGGGCCACAGCTGGAATTCTCTTCTCCTGGATCTGGTCCGCAGTGTGGTGTGCTCCCCCCATCTTTGGCTGGAGCAGGTAGCCAGTTTTTATTTATTTATTTAAAAAAAATGAATGTTGAATTTATAGTGGAAACATAAACTAAACATTTTTCTTGGATCAGGTACTGGCCTCATGGACTGAAGACTTCATGTGGACCTGATGTATTCAGTGGAAGTGAAGATCCTGGAGTCCAGTCCTACATGATTGTTCTGATGATCACATGTTGTCTTATTCCCCTGGCTATTATCATCTTGTGCTACCTTGCCGTCTGGTGGGCTATCCATACTGTAAGTCACCTGCAGTTTGACACGTCGGTTGAAGTAGATCACAGTCTGGCCGACTCTCACAATGCATTGATTTGTTGATCACAGGTAGCCATGCAGCAGAAGGAATCAGAGTCAACCCAGAAAGCTGAGAAAGAAGTATCCAGAATGGTGGTTGTCATGATCCTGGCATATTGTTTGTGCTGGGGACCTTACACCTTTTTTGCCTGTTTTGCCGCGGCCAACCCTGGATACGCCTTTCATCCTCTGGCTGCTGCTATGCCTGCCTACTTTGCCAAGAGCGCCACCATCTACAACCCAATCATCTATGTCTTCATGAACCGACAGGTGGGCATAACAGTCACAATGCCACACTGACCAACTTTCTATGACTAAATCAAATGTGGTCAATTTAAATTTTTAACACACTTTTTTTTATTCTCTCCCTATCAGTTCCGCACATGCATCATGCAGCTCTTTGGCAAACAAGTGGATGATGGTTCTGAAGTATCTACATCAAAGACAGAGGTCTCCTCTGTGGCTCCTGCGTAAACCTGTATATTCTGTATTTTGAGAAGCATTGTTATTTGTACAGTAAATATTTATTGTTCCATTTCTTTTTTTTTTTTAGTAAAGACAGCTTGATTGCAAATGGAAAAACAAAAAATATATACATAAAGCAAATGAATGAATGAATATGACTGTTTTTTTTCCAGTTGAACATAAAAATATCGAGCATTGAAAACTTCCATTTGGTTTTTGTTACAATCTTGAACATTTTCCTCATCACTAGTGTTAATATTACTGTTCAGTAAGATACCAACAACCATTAGAGTGTCTTTAAAAATTGTTTAAAATTAGGGTTATGGAGCAGCATCAGGTTGTACATCTTGGTAGAAGTTCTAGTTGAACTGACTGGGAAAACAAAAGGGATTGTTGACATGGTATCAAACATGTAGTGGCAAAAGTACTTGACTGAATTAGGGATTAATTGTGAGTCAGGGGTCCAAAATGACCCTCCTCAAACCTCTTTCTCTACCACCAGGGAATAAAGTTGGCTGAGAAAGACAGATTGTGATTGTGTGAAAGTGTGATTGTCACAGGTTAAATCCAAATTTTAGTTAAAATGTGACACTCTTACTTACTTACTGAGATGAAATGCACTGTGAACTTCTGGAGACAGACAGCTGGAGAAAAATACAGCAATATGCTGCTGTAATCAATGTAAGGTTTGTAAATAGGAGAGACTATAGAATTTTTTTTTTTTCCAAACAATTTTTACAGAGAAGCCATTGCATAAAATTCAAGGAAAAATAACTTGCTAAGTGGCTTCCTCCTGGCTTTTGGCTGCGTTGCAGGGAAAAGCACAGAAAAAAGAAGGTTCTGGTCATTACAACACCCCTAATATGCACATATGCACACAAACCTGAAAAGGATTTATTACCTGATTTTGAGTCAACACAAGACCATATGAATAGCAAAAGTGGATTAGGTCCACCTCACAAAAATCTGGTAATTAGTGCCAATAACCCAGACAACAAAAAGTCAGCGCTTGCAAATAATAGAAATATACAGCCACTGGTGTCGAGATCCTGTCCTGGTATGTACTAGTCTCGGAACCAAGTTACCTGGGCGTGTAGCCAAAGTGTTAGTGCTCTTTTATTTTGACATTTAACCGGATGTTGTGGTTGACGTCGTTGTATGCGCATGTGCACACTCTTGCCACACACGTGAAGTCGAAGAGGAGCAAGACTCTGGTGAAGTAATGTCCAAAGCAAGTACGTATTTTATCGGCTTTGACTAACTGTATTCACTCTCTAACCGTTGCTGCCTCTAAATGGATTCTGTCGTTTGTTGCATTTTACAGAACAAAAACGAGCCAAACGTCTCGGCTTCCTCGGAAAGTTTAAGGTAAGCTAACGTTATCTGTGGTAGCTAACTTCACTGCTGGAGCTACAGTCAACACCTCGGCCGTCACCGGTGTGCTGTTCGGTGTATTATGGCAGTCTTGAGTTTTCAGCGTTGAACAGTTCAGCTTTTACTTTAGAGAAATATCATATTACGATTTCAGGGAAACTCAAATCCTTGAAGGTAATGTTATTTAGAAACACACAGATACGCATATTTTTCATCTACATTCTCTATTGTACTGATCCTTGGAGCGCATCAGTGGCACTGACAGTTGCGTTACTCGGACTGTAATGTACCCTCAAGGTACAAGGTACTGCCATACTTATTTGGCAGTTAGCTGTATCAGTGTCACTGCGCATGTCTATAAACAACATGATTTATAAACAACTGTACAGTGTTTATAAATCAGATACTGTTTGGAAACTACCTATTACTCAAGTACTTAGCTCACACACTTATAGGCTGACTGAGGGTACACATGTTGCTCTACATTACTACATAAATCAGATTTTTTAATAGAGATTTTCAGACTTGTGGATGATAATTTCTGTTGTTTATTTAGTTCTTTAGTTTACAAAGCCTCACTTACCTTGGGTGATGATAGATTTAATGTTTACCCTCCGTGGTTGCATTGTGATGCCTTTTTAATGATCTAAATTAAAAAGGAGTTATTTTATAATGTTTTTGTCTACAGGCTAAAAATGGACAAAAGGGTGATGCTTCAGGGCGGACAAAAACTACAGAGCAGTCATCTGTGCAGCATGTCAAATACCACAGAAAACCAGAGGAGATCAGGAAGCAAAGGGTACTTCTTTGAACGTCATGTCTGTACTCACTATTGAAGTGACTTTTTTTTTTACTTGGGGTAAACCAATCTCTTTCAATTAGCTCCTAGACCTACAAGAAAAGCAGAAACTCTCCAGAGAACGAGAGCTTATGAAGCGGAGGAATTTGCAAAGCTTTCAGAATGACATCCTACAGCGACAGAGAGAGTTTGAGCAGAGGGTAAATGTCAGACTATTTAGTGCATATGGCCCTAATTTGAATCCCTGCAGTTTGCTGTTGTACTTATTTGCATTTTCCTTTTTGTGTTCACAGGAAACGGAGATGCAGAGTTTGGAGAAGCATATAAATTTTGAAAATGAGAATTCAAGGAAGGCATATTACAGAGAATTTAAAAAGGTATGCAGCCAATCCATGCATGCTACAAACTGGCCGATATCTAATCAATATTACAATTTTATAGGCATAGTGATACTTCTAGACAAGTATCACTCTTATCTTTCTTTGAACATGAATATTGTGTGTGTGTGTTTTTATTTTTAAAGGTAGTAGAGGCTGCAGATGTCATTTTGGAGGTTTTGGATGCACGTGACCCTCTTGGCTGCAGATGTCCTCAGGTGGAGCAGGCAGTCATTCAAAGTGGAACAAACAAGAAGATCGTTTTAGTACTTAATAAAATTGGTAAATTAGCTAATTAGAGTTAATTGTCCATATTTCTGTATATTTGATTGGACAACAAAATTGTGTTTTATTTATTATGTCAAATATTTGATGCTTGACTTAAATGTTTTTACTTTGATTGTAGATCTGGTGTCAAAGGAAATAGTGGAGAAGTGGATTAAATATCTTCGTAATGAGTTTCCTACTGTAGCTTTCAAAGCATCCACCCAGCAACAGACCAAAAACTTGGTATGCAGTTAAATGTGCCTGTTTGGATGGTTTTAAAAATATTCAGTCTCATCTCAAATTCTTAAAACTATAGAATAACATAATTTCACATGAACTCTAAACCCTCTGTCTCCTGACATGGACAGAAACGCAGTAATGTTCCAGTGACACAAGCCACCACAGAGCTCCTCAACAGCAGTGCTTGTGTTGGCGCAGACTGCTTAATGAAACTACTTGGCAACTACTGCCGCAACCTGGACATAAAGACAGCCATCACTGTAGGTGTTGTAGGTAAGCACCCCATCCAGTCATACACCTGATTTTTCTTTGCATAATGTCTTTGCATAAGTTGTCTAAGGTGATATCATTTTTCGCCACTCCTGTTTTGTAGGTTTTCCTAATGTGGGAAAGAGTAGTTTGATCAACAGTCTGAAACGGGCACGAGCGTGTAATGTCGGAGCCACTCCTGGTGTCACCAAGTAAGTTTACAGTAAGATGTAGATCCTGATCGACTCCAGCACTCGCCTCATTTCCTTCCTGTCTGATGGGTTTCAGGTGCCTTCAAGAGGTTCATTTGGACAAACACATTAAGCTTCTAGATTGCCCCGGCATCGTTATGGCAACTTCAACAACTGATGCAGCAATGATTCTTCGTAACTGTGTGAAAATTGAACAGCTTGTAGATCCCCTTCCACCTGTTGAAGCCATCCTCCGACGCTGCAACAAGGCACAGGTCTGTCATGTCGTTAAAACCGTTTTGAACGTTGCTTGGTTGTGTCATTTGCACACTGCAGTGTTACCTTTTCTGCTGGATGTACAGATCATGGAGCACTACGGAGTTACAGACTTTCACACAGCTCTGGAGTTCTTGGCATTGCTTGCCCAACGCCAAGGCAAACTAAGGAAGGGAGGGCTGCCTGATACTGATAAAGCTGCGAAGAGTGTATTAATGGACTGGACAGGGTGGGTATAAATTGGAACTTTGAGAGAAAAATTGACATTCACTCAGTGTTCTTATGATTGTGTTAATTTCAACATGTTATGTTATTTAGGGGAAGGATCAGCTACTTCACACACCCTCCAGAGACACACACACTCCCCACACACGTCAGCGCTGAGATTGTTACAGAGATGGGGAAAGCTTTTGATTGGGACGAGCTTGAAAAGGGAAATCAAGAGGTTCTTGCAGGTAAGTTAAATGGTCAGCTTTGCCAAATCACCAAAAGAAAAAAAACTATCTGTTTAACTGTTCAGATGTTCTGGTTTTCAAAATACCCAAAAGCAGCAGTACTTGCCCCAAAGTTGGATTTGATTTTTGCTGTGCTACAGAGTCATCTTGTCCAGACATCCAAATGGGATTCTGCATGGAAACCACTGGAATGACACAAGGTAGCCAAGGTGAACCTCCTTCTGACCTGGAAATGGAAAGAGGGTCCATGGAAAATCCAGATTTTAAAGGTGAAGCTGAATCTATGGAGGATGACCAGGACCCAGAGGTGAGAAACAACACTGCCTTTATAGCTTCAGTGTTTACTGAAATCCTTTTGTAAAATACATCTTGTTCAACTCGCTTTTTATTTCTGATATTCTTCCTGCTCAAAATAGTTTGGACCCATGACGGTGGAGATAAAGTCTCAGAAATCGAAGACTGACTTACCTGCAAATGATGCTGCATCCAAGGCTCCAGGTCTGAAGGATATCTTGAATGTAGATCCTCTACAGCAGGGCCATGCCCTCCTGGCTGCCAGCAAGAAGAGGAAAAAGCAACAGAAAAGAGCTGGTTTGTATAAATATCAGTCCCAGTCTAGTGTTGTGCATTGTTTTATTAGAGTCTAGTATGTGATTTCTTTAAATTCATTATATTTAGTTTACACAGTTTTTATTGACACATAAGTTGAAAAATAGTATTAGTGGTATAGACCTCTCAAGACTTGGTGGTTTCATCATCATAGTAGGTACATTGTTCCGACAGTGCAAATGTTGGTAAGCAGGCCTGAGATCAGGCTTTATGCAACATAAACATCTGTTCTCGTATGAACACACACACACAGGCATCTGTTAGCTGTACACACACACACACACACACACACACACACACACAGGCGTCTGTTAGCTGTACATACACACACACACACACACACACACACACACACACACACACACACACAGATGTCTGTTAGCTGGAATGTGGTTTTCTCTTTACATGACACTGATTATATTTAATTGACCAAATAAAATTGATCAGTTTTTGTTTTTCTTTTCTCTGTAGACAAAATTGCCACCAAACTCTCAGACACCTTGACAGCTGCGATGGACTTCTCATTTTCAGACAGCTGATTAAAATAAAATTAAAATAAAATGATGTAAAAATATGTGTTTTGTCTTTATTGGGTATAGCTACATTATTTGCTTTTATATAAAGAAGTTTCTGGGACCCCTGATCCTTTCTTCGTTTGATGTTTCTTCCCTTGACCAGTCATATTCATGTTCAGCCACTGCTCCTTACAACAATCCAGGTTTTGCTGTTTTATTATTTTTTAATTTTTTGCATAGTTTGCATCTGCAAGACCCTCTACGCGTTTCCACATTTACAAACCACATTTAAATTGATCTTTACCATGAGATCAAATAAAGACTAAAGTTGTTGTTTTTGTGTTTTTTTTTTAAATTTTTTTAAACATAATCTGAGCCCCAGTGGTTTGTCTGAACTTCTGTGCTTCAGGTGACTGCACCGTTGTGAAAGTATAGTAACCTCACAGCTGGCAACAAGTTCCGGGTAACATGCGTCTGATGACCTCAGTCCGTTGGACCGAGGTAAACAACGCTGTTCAGTGCCGTGGCTATCGACTGTTGAAGAGCTTGTATTCACTGACTGAAAAAAATGGCAAAGAAAACGGAGGACCTCGGGGATTTATGGCTGTGACTACGTTAAACAAATCTATTACCACAGTACGTGTTTATCTTTGCTTAATTAGTTATTTAGCTAGGCAGCATTAGCTTGTTGGGGAACTAACGGATGCTAGCTAGTTAGCTAAGCTTCAACTTCCTATTACTTCGCCGTGGCCATGTCATTAGGCACTGCTGAAACACCACTGTTTTCCATAAAAATCGCAAACTTCCCCGGTTGTGGCTGCTGGTTTGTAACTGTGAAGCCTGTGTAAATTGTCTACTGTGTTAACGGTATCTTCGGTTGTGTGTCCACACTTAGCACGGTGGTGCGGGCCCGTTAGCAGCACTGAGCTGTCAAGTGAACTCTGCTAACTCATGGCGTTAGATTAGAGCTCGCCAAAAATAGAGATTACGAAAACAGCTAAAAGCAGGTTGGCTAAGCAGTTAATATACCTGTTAAAATGGCCCTGAAAACCACCCAAATATTAACATGACATACAGTGCTACGGTTTGTTGTCAGCACGGTTTTCGGTAGAGACAACGACCCCTTTTCTCGGGCACAGCGGCACTGTCAGTTTAATTTTAACATAACTTTCCAATGGGAAGAGTATATAGTATATATAGTTAGTAATACTAACAGTCACTTTGAAGACACACACAACTTGTAAGAACCTGCTTTTTATTGTGTGGCTGTATTTGTGAGCGGCTAGAGTGTTAATTCGTTTTATTCTGAGAGAGTATACATAACTAGAAGTCACGGTGTACAAAGTCTGAAATCTGTGTATGCAGACACTGCAAGACATGCAAGACTGTGTAAGAACCACTCTGTTAACAACAGGTATCGTAGTAAAACGTAGTGAATCAAGTGTGTACACCGTGGAGAAGGAAATGGCGATTCTAGGCACAGAACATAGATGCAAATGTGAGGTGCAGTGGATGGCTTGTGTAAACGGTAAGAGCTCTGGGTTAAAACCTGTGGAGGTCTTAATGTGTCCACACGATCTCTCAGAGAAAGGTGTTGGAGCAGAGAGAGGAAGAAATTTACCAAGTGAAACAGAAGATAAGAGGGCGTACAGGTGTAACACAGTTTTCAAATTCCTGGGGGAAAAAAGTAAAGTAGTATTCAGTAGTATCACGGCCATTGAAGGCAACATATGATAAAAACTAGACTGGAACTCAAACAAAAGTCTGTGGAATTTTCAACAGTGGTTAAGCACAAATTGTCTTAATATCTTAATAATAGCAACCATTTGCCCCTTTTACCAGTTACCAGGATGATGTCGAAAGGGCTGGGTGACCTTGTGTACAGCACCATGTCCACTAGATCATGCATGAAGTCAGTCCAGTTAATTCATGCTGGGAAAAAGAAGGGCTGATGTTGACTCTGAAGTGATTTATTTTATATAAAATTTTTCCACAATCAGCACCTGATGAAGCATCAGCAGTAGGCGGAGAGGGCTTTATAAGCTGATTGATGGTGTTTGTTGATTCTGCTGGTAGGTCAGAAACAGAGAAATAATGGTATTTTGCCTGGTTAGCTTCACTGTCATATGATATTAATGCATCTCTAACATGTAAATACTGAACCTGCAGTTTATTTGACGTAAATCAGTGTCAGTATCACTTATGCTGCTCATTACTAATTCATCTGGATGCTCTGACAGTGGGCTCCAGTGGAATTTTGATAGGGACAGCCTTGGCCTGAGTAGATAACCATAGCATATTAAAAGAACAACTCACCTGGTCATCTGTATCTGGGTGGTTGGACATTGTGCCACTTGTGTTTAAAAGAGAAAGCAGCAATCAGGGTGGCAGGATGAGCCAATTCTCTTCCTGTAATCTGACCAATCATTATTGGTGACTGTGCCCACAAAAGGATGTATCATTGACAGTCTTTAACAGTTTGCTGAAGGATCAGTAGAGGAGCTGGTGTGGAAAACCATTTTGAAATGCAAGATGTTGAGCAGTTGATCTGTGACATGTTTAGGGTAAGACTGCATCATGCTCTCAGAAGTCCCAAATTCAGATAACCGTCTTGCGGGAAAAGAGACTGTAATCCTGGAAGTGAGTCAGCAGTTTTGAGTCAATGGTTCCCTTTCTAAATGTCTAATTTACTTTACCATAGTGTCTCAGTTTATGCAGTAAATAATTACCCGCACAAACTTCAGTTTGCTCCATTAAACCTTCATATCTTCTTGTGTAATATAAATAACACCTGATAATACCTCAGCAGTGAATTCTGAAGTTTTATGATTTTAGTTATCTTCATTTATTCAGCAAGTAATTTGTTTTGTTCATTGTCACAGAATATTAGATCTGTAATTATAGTGGTTGCATGTGATGTTCAAACAATGTGGATTTGTCCAGATTATATCATAAGCTTTTGATGGCTATATAACTTATTTTTCTCTCTTTAAATTATTGTAAGCCAAAGACAGAATTTCCATTGGAAAGCTGTTGGCGAAACCAGTGGTGGAAGTAACATCTGGATAGGTCTCCAAAACATCATAACTAGTGGATGGTTCAAGGATAGAGTAGTGTAATAATCTAGGTACATTACTGGGAAATACTCATGTTACCTATCTATAATGCTTTTTTGTTCTGTTTTTGTTTTCCAGCTCCATCCCTAGATCTGGATCCCTCTCCTCAGCCATGTCGTCACGTGTGTTGCTGCGGCAGCAGCTGATGCGAGAGCAAGCCCAGGAGCAGGAGAGACGTGAGGCCCAGCAGCAGGCCTCTGCCTCTCAGCTCCGGGCCTCTGACTCCACTCCAGCCATCTCTGTCACTCTTCCCCCAAATGCTGCCCGTCCCCCTTCAGCACAGGTGCCTGTGGAAGTGCTGAAAGTAAGAGGATCCTGTTTTTATCTTCATCACTTGTGTTCTTTATTTAGTGAAGTCTGATTATGTCAGAACATAAGTCCATAACGACTGTTGAAATGGTCAGGTGCAGACCCACTTGGAGAACCCCACCAAGTACCACATCCAGCAGGCACAGAGGCAACAGGTGAAGCAGTACCTCTCCACCACCCTGGGCAATAAGGTGGTTACTCAGACACTGGGTGTGTCCCCTGTGCCGCAGTCCAGTTCTGCCCCTGAAGTTGCTCCTACTGCCAGCAGTGCCCCTAACAGTCCTATGGCTCTGCTTAACATTGGATCCAACAAGGAGGAAGTAAGAGAAATTCCTGCTTAGTATAAATGATTTGTGTGTGGGTTTGGTTTGCTGGTGCAGCAGATTACACAACCTCGTCAAAAGTTGTCTATTCTGCAAGCTTGCAGTGATTTTTTTTGGAGAAGCTAAATGTTTAGCTTTCTGCTTACTTCTTCTTTAATTATTTTTTGTTTGTTCTGCAGTGATGTGCCCAAAGGTCCCACTGTGATGATGCATGCCTTTTGTCATCATACCCTTGTTGACCTGTTGTCACAATAAGATGTTAAATACTGCACCCACTGTTTAACCATGCCCGCACTGCTCTTGCATGCTTTTCTGCCTTTTGAAATCATCTTTAGAGCTGTTACGCTGGTTTAAATGTTGAATATTTGTCTTCAGTCTTCATTTAAATCTGTTTAAGCTTACAAAGCACACTATAAACATACATGTCATGTTAATTACTTACACACATTTGACCCTAAGGGTTTTACTTACGTTGTACCACCGGTGTTTTCTCTCATCTGCTTTATCTAGATTGACGATGTGATCGACGACATCATTAGTCTTGAATCCAGTTTTAATGACGACATCATTACATTGATTGACTCAGGACTTCAGTTGCCTAGCACGGTATGAAGAACAATGTACTTATTTGACCGTTGAATACTTCCTTTTTAAAGTTTCCTCTATATTTCACAGGTTCCTCTGTAATTCTACAATGACAGAATAAAATTGTGGTTTTCAGTCAGCTCTTTTTATACCTGAAGTGTTTTTTTTTTTTGTGAATGGACATCTCTTTTATGTGTGGAATTCTGAAGTCGTGGGAGTAAATATACACTTTTGGCACTCAGCTACTATTCGTCACAGAAGTGCTGCCTGGGCGGGGTGAAGCTAGAGGATGGGAGAAGAGAGACAAAGTGTGCTCATAAAACAGCACATTATAAGGCTGCCAGGTTAACAACACATTTGTTAGATAGGAGAGGGCTTTCCAAAAATTTTGCTGTGGAACAAAAAAATGAGAATTATGGTGATGCTGTTGGAGGAAAAGAAAAAGAAGCACAGTGAGGTAAATCCTTTGTGATTTTTGAAATAGCACCATATATTGTTGTTCAGCTGTAATAGGCAAGAATAATATATAAATGGTTAGATTTTGTGCTTTATCCCTAAAAAGCCTAAAATGCAATTGTAATGGCTGCCTTTTCTTTGTTGCATTGTGCAACATGTAGTAGTATTTGTTTGATGCAACTGAAACCAGCTTTGATTCTGTTTTGAACTTGAGGAACTGGTTCCTCGAACATTTTAAGCAGGAAGAGGGAAGACATGATTTTTAGATATTTGCTACTAGGCTTATGGCCACGAGTGACCATTTAGGAAATATATCTGACCATGTTGTATCTTTCTGTAGCTCCCAGGAAATCTGTTGGATGTCTATCATAGCCCTGGAATGGCAGCACCCACTCTCACGGTCAGCAACTCCTGCCCCGCTGATCTTCCAAAAATTAAAAGGGAAATTACTGGTACAGTAACACACTGGTACAAACATATGTCTTGTTTTTTCATGTTCAGGAAAACCTTTTTTTTTTGATTGATAACATTTCATGGTGTAAAACACTTTGAATTTCTTTTTCAGATGCAGATGCCAAAGCGCTATTGAAAGAAAGGCAGAAGAAAGACAACCATAACCTCAGTACGTCAAGCTTTATTTACCACTATTCTGAGCACTTGCACTTCTCTGTTGAATCTGAATGAAATAACAGCATGAATGCAGTCAGATTTCAAATTTGAAATGTCCTAATCACATTTGTGCACTTTTTGCCTGTTTAAACTCTTTTTTTGCAGTTGAGAGAAGGCGGAGATTCAACATCAATGACCGCATAAAGGAGCTGGGGACTCTAATACCCAAGTCAAATGACCCGTAAGTGATGTCTACTTTTTCAGGATTTTCATTTTCTCCTGCAGAATCATGAATAAAGTTATGGTGTATGAATTTCAATATTGAGTCCCTGCAACTGTTGTGCAGTAAAAAAATGTAATCTTATTTTCTGTTTCTGTTGTGTCTCCATTTTTAAATTCTGCTATGATATTCACTGATATGACAATGACGACAGTGAGATGCGTTGGAATAAAGGCACCATCCTGAAAGCTTCTGTCGACTACATCAGGAAGTTACAGAAGGAGCAGCAGAGAGCCAAGGACATTGAGATGCGACAGAAGAAGCTGGAGCAAGCAAACCACAGTCTAATGTTACGCATCCAGGTCGGTATTTGTTGGTCAGATGTGTCAGTACGTAGCATGTCCAAGACTTGAAATAGAATAGCTATTTATTGTTTGACTAGGTGTGATAGTTTATTTAAAGTTGAATTGAAATGCAAAGATGCACATGTGCACCACAGGCACAAGTGTGACACATTTCTGCGCATGAGAGAGATGTTAAGCAAATGTGTGGTGGGAATCTGCATCCTGTGTAAAGATTTGTTCTACTGAGTCATTGTTGTAAAGTTAGCATATGACTAAACCTGCCTCTATGTGGACTTCATGCTGTGATCCTTAAATATTTATCTGTTAATGTTATTAGGACATTTTTACTTAGGATAGAAGCGTTTCACACCAGGCCAGCAGGTCAGATTGTCCTATGTGCTGGTAAATGAAGCAGGAATTTGCCTCAAAGGTGGACCATGTGTTATTAAATGAAAGGGGCTGTATGACAGTCATGCAGTCCCACATATGGTGAGTCGGTCAGAGTAATGTACAATAAACCAGCGATGTGCTGATAAAGGAGGCATAAAAGAAGGTTGCTGATTGATGGAAACTACTTGTTCATTCCATAAAATGTAGGAAAAAACAAAAATGTAATGTGTTTCAAGAAAACTCCTCAGTGTTCAGTAAAGGTACACTTGGCAAGATTTGTGTTGGCGGCAGGGCCCAAAGGCAGTAAAGATTCAACTTTCACTTGATTATCTTTCATTTGCTTTGTGCAGCTTTAATCAGTCTTATTTAGGAAACAAAGCTAAAATGTACTTCATGGTAGGGAAATTACTTTTAACATGGAAAAGGCAGAAATGCCTCCTGGGTGTTATAAAGGAAAAACATTGTCAGTCATCCCAGGACACTGCATCTGAATGACAATGCACTGCTACTCTTTTCAGGAACTGGAAATGCAGGCACGGATCCACGGCCTTTCCAATTCCAACAGCATCTCCTCTGGTCTGGGCTCTGATCCCTCCCTGCTCCAGCAGCAGCATGTCCCACAGAGCGGCCAGTCTCTGCCTTCCAGTGCAGGAGGAGCCTCGTCTCAGAACCTCCTCAGTTTGGGAGCCATTGGACAGCCTCTGCCAGCCTCCTTCCTGTCCCCGCCCTCCTCTGACTCTCCTGCAGGAGTCACCATCAGCAGCCCTCTGGACCTGGGCAGCCTGAGCTTTGCTGAGCTGGACGACACCTCGGCCTCAGCGCTCTACCCTGACGTGGGCTTGGGAGACATTCTTATGGATGACGGGTGCACCCTGTCTCCAGAGAGGGTGGGTGACCCACTCTTCTCTCCTTTGTCACCAGGTGCCTCTAAAACCAGCAGTCGCAGGAGCAGCCTTGAAATGGACGAGGACTTGTGATGAGCGCTGTGTGGCGATCAGAGACTGTCTGTAGGGACAAGAATGTCAGGAAGTGCTGTCTATCCTTAAATAACGTGAGTCTATTTATAGGATTGTAGAATTGAACTTAGAAAAGCGAAACTAGCTAACATTAAGATCAAAACTAACGTAAACGTTGCATCAGGAGAAACTAAGTTCTTCTTGAATATTTTTGCCATACAGACCTAAATATTATTGTTCCTGTTTGGAGCAGGTCAGATGATTATGTCTGGATTTATAAATGCAATCTTATTAAAACAGAATATTGTATAATAGGGGCATGGACTTAGCATTAAGAAATAATACATTCTTAAATAGTTTTTAAGATTTTCATCAGAGATTTAAGAGGGATATAAAGTTTGCTTGAATTTATTATGTGCTCATTTATAGGGAGGAAAGCTGTGAGGTTTCTTTTTCATGACAGCAATGGCATAACAAACTTATTAAGAGATGCCAACATACATTACATGTTTTGTTTTTTTTGTTTGTTTTTTCAACTGACTGGAATCAGGGTTTGTTATTAGCATTCACATGCTCATCTGTGTTGGGTTGTTTCACCAGCAGCTACAGAAGGGATCTTTGTAAAGTGAATTGGCACATTGTGAAATATTTACTGCATATTGTATATAAGAATATTTTATTTTGAGCAATTTTATTGCACCTTATTTTATGGCAGTCTATGCATTTTATGAGAGCTTTTGTCTGTTTTTATTACTTTTACACACAGTGGACAGCTAATGCCCAGGTTGCATGTATTTGTAATAAACTGAAAGCAGTGGAAAATCACTTGCTGCTGCAGCTAGTTAGCCAAAGCAGGACTTCTTCCAGAGTAGCTACAAATTACAAATCAGCGTTTTATTTTTTGAATATATTCACTCAGTCAATGGAAATGCAAGAGAGTATGATAAATGCAGAACAATTTTATCCTTTTACAATAGTACTGTAGTTCATTACATATTTTTTTGATACCTGAATAATAGTTTGATAAGTAGTTTCTCCTGACTAATATCTGTGTTGTCAGTAATAGTTTGTCTCCATTAACCGTGGTGATCACTGAGTGATTTTACCAGTTAGCATATTGAACCAAGATTGTGGCTTTTATTTTTTCTTTTTTTTCTCCTTTTTTTTGACGATCAAAATCAATATATATATTAATGCTTTATTGCTCACTGTAGTATGAATTCAGAGAGCTTTGACCTTGTATTACACCAACCACTAGTCTCACCTCTGTGATAATAAGGTATAACTGTTTGTGTGAAATCTGAAATGCAACTACTACTCTACAAACTAGCCACAAACTTTAGAGAGGCATTAAATTTGTCAGATGCTTAACGCAACTTTATGTACAGTTAATGAACGTGTTTGAGAAAGTACCTGCATATGTGTAGTTGTATGGTTTTTGTAACACAGATATACTGTTATTTTTTTCCTCCAACACAACCTCCAAGTTATTGATACACTTAAATTTTAAAGTATTCCATGAGCAGTGGTCACATAAAAACAGATTATCCAGAAACATTGTACTTTAGATCATAGCACTGATTGACATTAATTGGTGGTTACAGCGATTTTAAGGTGTCCCTCTTGTTCATTCAGAACATTGAGGTACATATGGTCAGCCTTTTCCCCTCATACTTATTCGCTCTCCACAATATTAACCATGTCTTACCCTGACATATATTTGAGTGCTAACATGGACTGTTAACCATACACGTAACATTTCTGTCTTGTCCCTACAAGTTGGCTTTCAGAAGATTTTAACAAATAAATGAATCCCATTGGCTCATGTCTGAATGTGGTTATTTGCTAGCAGACAGCATCAGTGGTAGAGCATTTGAGAGATTTCCATAGCAAGGTCCAGGCATTCTGTAGCCTGGAGGCAGATATCACAGACGGGACAGTCACAAAGGCAACTGCGAACACCCAGACAGCCGCAGAGGTCACAGTAGTGGGTGACATCCAGGAGAGGTTGCAGGGTGGTGGGCTCACAGCCGCACAGAGATGAGCACATTGACCAGACGCACTCATTACATCCTCTCATGGTGGCCAGGAGACAGTCCAGTGGATGGCAGAAGAGACAGGCCAAAAGGATTGTAGCACAGATGTCTCACATAAGACAGAGAGTGAAAAAGAAATGAGGCAAGGTGAGAAAAAGGACAAAGCTTTTAAGAAAGAATAGCTCGAGCAGTTTAGTGTCCTTACCCTCTCTGTCTGCCTCAGTGTGGACACCAGTGGTTTTGAGGTTTTCTTGATTCCTGCATATTGATGTGAATGGCTCACTTACTTCATAGACTGTGCTTGCCTCCATGGAGGGTGGCAGCAGGGCACACTGAGGCGCTAGCTGTTCTCTGTCTGCATAGCTTGGGCTGCAGACGGATGCTGCTCTGGTCACCACACCTTTTGGATTATTTTGCAAGTTGGATTCAGCAGGGATGTCTGCCCCAGACATGAAAATGAACAAGTCAGTAGGAAATCTGCCTTGCTTGGTAATAACCATATGATGGGAAGTAACTAAGTAGATTTTCTCAAGTACTGTGTGGTTTTCAGATATAGATTATAGATTTGAATACTTCCTCCACCACTGTTACTATAGAAGATAATGGATAGGGTACCTGCAGTTTTGTTTGCATTCACAGAGATGTCAGCTGAAGATAATTCAGTGTCCTCAGTGGAGATCTGCTCTGAAAAACTAGTGGCTTCAGTCAAAGCTCCTGTACGACAAGAAACAGGAAAGACCTATGTCAACAACTGCAACCCGTCACTCACAGTACTCACTCTTCTCTGTGAACATACCTGCAGTGATGCTGTCAACATTGACGGGTTCCTGTAAATCTGAGGGTTTAGAGTCATGGAGCTGTAGCTTGTCACCACTCCCATCATCTATCTTTTCATTCACATCTGCAGAGCTCAGTTTAGCATCCATCATGGCATCCAGTTAAATATGTCATCTACTTCAGGACAAAAGAAACAGAAACACCGATATGACATGAGAATTTGTATTGCTTTAAAATGAAATAAGTCACTCATTAGTATTATAATATAAAAATTAAAAATAAACTTCATCATTCTGTTCACCGCAGACCCAGAGTCAGATCTGTGGCTGAGGTTTTGTAGCTGTTAGTGATGAGTGGACATATTGGAAATTGCAGAGAAGTTAATCTATTATTAATCTCCATTTTGGAAACATTTATAATGTAGATGAAAGGCAGCACACAGATATCCTGACAGCCTGTCTGAGAATGTGAGGTCTTGATTTGCTATCATTAATAATTCATGTCTTCAAGTACTACTTACCTTACATGTAATGGTGACAGAATTTTATTTATTATTATCATCATTATTATTATCAGGTTACTATTATTCAATTTGCAGGTAAAACTGAGGCAAACTCATTTAGTTTATCTATCTTAAGTATTTTATTCAAATTTGAACCTATTTGTTATAGATTAACAAATTATTTTAGGTAAACTGTAATAGAGCATAATGCAAAGTGAATCTGTTAATCTGCAAAGTTAATCAGATGAATGGAATTAATAGCCACAACCATAATATTGTAGACATTGTATCTCTAAATGCATACAATTTATGTGATTATTTATTGTAAAGTACAGGAATCTACAAAGCCTGCTGTGTTTATCTCTTATTGCTCTTACTGTAGGAAACATATTGTACTTACTTTCTATGGCATATTTTAGAAGTAAGCAATCCAACATGCAGCCTTAATCACAAACACCACATCCTTCATCCTTCAGAGACCTGTCAGCTGTCAGCAGTGGAGGTGTAACTGCACCACACAGGCTCTCTCTCTCTCTCTCTCTCTCTCTCTCTCTCTCTCTCACAAGAACACCTACAACACCCTATTTAAAGAAGATAGGTGCTTTTGTCTTTTGTTCGACATCTAAAAATACTGCTATTTAATGTAAGTACGTATCAGCATTATTATAAATAAATTGTGTTATTTTGTACTACATATATTTAAGTTATATTCTACATATTGCTCGACAGGAGACTGAATAATAGTCTCAGTGTTGTGTCTTCCTTTAAGAAACGCCATTTGTAACAAAACCAACGGGGGGCACAGTACAACATCTGATGCTAATTTGACACCAGAGAAGAAGAACACTGACCAATGGCCGATGGTATGTTTACGAGTTGTAACGAGTTCAGCCGATTGTGGGCGATATCATATCCGTGTTAGGTGTAAACCTTAGCATAACGTTAGCTGTCGAGCTAATAGTTTCATTGTTTTGCGTTATATTTGTTGCCTTTTTGCTTTATTTATAGAGCGACCAAAGACTGTAAGATCTCACATAATGGTAAGTATTTGGAAGATACGTTTATTTCCATTTATTTCTATCAAACCTTACGATTTGGGGAAGTTAGCTAATTTGGTTTGGCTGACTAATAGCTTACACGGCCAACACACGGCTTGTTGTGAACCAACTTTAGTTATAGCGTTAAAATATCCGTCCCTTTTAAACCTTAATATTATGAATATAGATTTGATTTTACAGCTTTATGTGTTTTAGTACAGCAGCGTAAACTAGTTGACAAATATTGCCTGTGAATGTTAATTTAGCAGATGCTAACTGACTAATTACTGTTGGAGCTAACTTTAGCAACGTACAGTGACGTTAGATTTGTGTGTAAACAAAGCAGCTGATATTATTCAGAGACTGCATTTTATTATGGGTGCTGACCTGCTCCTCATATTTTCAGCAGCCTCTAAATTTCAACACATTTAATTCTCTTTCCAGGCTTTTCAAACTAATGATGCAGCTAACGTTAAATAACAGGCACTGTAGCAGTGCATGATGGAATACCGTGGTGTAAGTTAATAACGATAGCTGACGTTAGTTTTAAAATCAATTGCTGCTGGCTTACTTAAAATCGTTAGGCACGACAGAAATCTTAGCCTGTATGGTGCAATAACCATGATGACATTTTCCAAAAAATAATATGCTCTGTTTCAGGGTATTGTGTGAGCAATGCAGGAGCACTCCCCAGTTATCGAGCAGTAGTCTGCCTAATACAGCAGAGCTACTCTGCACAGTGCAGTGACAAGTGGCTAGCTGAAAAGCACAGCATGCATACACACATAAGGTCCTCTACTGTCCTTAAGTTAAATGCCCTCCAGCTCAGCTTGGCTTAGCTAAGCTTAGCTTAGTTATCATTTTGTGTTGAGTAAAACTCTGTCAGTTGTAATGTGGTTTGTGATGTGTATTCTGCTTTTCAGGACAGTGAAATGTCTGACATAGACCCTATACCAGGGCCTGAGACCAGCAGTATGGAGGGAGAGAACGCACCGCTTTACTGTATCTGTCGTAAACCAGACATCAACTGCTTCATGATGTATGTTCCCAACACCACTGCTGTTGTTTCAGTCAGTCCAGTACTGTGTGTGGACACAGCAAAGATCATACCTTATTTTGTACTTTTGCTTCACCCATTGACAGTGGTTGCGATAACTGCAATGAGTGGTTCCATGGCCATTGCATCAACATCACTGAGAAGATGGCAAAGGCAATCCGGGAATGGTACTGCATGAGATGCAGAGGTGATGAAAAATTCTTCTTTTATCGCCGCAGCCATGCTTTCCTTAAAATATATCACAAACCAGGTAAATAAAAATGACGATGCTTTATTCTCCCTGTTACCAGATCATAACCCCACATTGGAAATAAAGTACAGATCAAAGAAAAACCGAGACAAGGAATCTGAGACTGACAGAGCAGAAAAACAGTACAGCACCCCGAGTACCCCTGACTATAAGAGTGAAAGGAGGCGTGGATCGAAAGTAAGTTGTATTTTTCACCTAAATGTTTGATTTTGCAGCATTATCCATAGAGCATCAGTACAATTAGATAACTTGGTCTTCCAAATGTAGAGTGTAATCTCCTCACATACATGAACAATAACATGCATTACGATTAGCATTAGTATTGATACATTTGCTTGTATAAAAACAAATATACATAAATCGGTTTGATTTTCTTGAAATACCTAATAATGGACAACCTCAAGTTCTTCTCAAGAAAGAAAGCAAATGATTCTTGCATATAAATAAAAATAGTGATCAATGTTACTACAAATACACCTGGTTTATAGACATTTCTAAGTACAAGCCAGGTGTTGAAGAAGCTACTTGGGGGTGGGGTGGGGGGGGTCACATAAAATTTTCAAATTAGACTTTTTATGAAATAATGTAATGTAAGTTTTGTTGTTCTTATTGGAATCAGTTTGATTGTATTCCTTCCTCCGCAATTCTTTTTTTATCAGATGCAGGTCAGTGAAGCAAGGCCTTAATGGAAAATGATCAAGAAATTTCTTGACGGCTCAATGACTGTTATTGTCCATTCTTTGATTTTTCTCAGGTGAAGCGTTCAGTCCGAATGTGTGGGGAATGTGAGCCCTGCAGACGGACTGAGGACTGTGCCCAGTGTGACTTCTGCAAGGACATGAAGAAGTTTGGAGGACCCAACAAAATCAGACAGAAGTGCAGGTTTAGGCAATGTGAGGTTCGAGCCAGAGTAAGTGACTTAATCTGTCTTGTTTATAAATTAGATTTTGCGTGTGCTAATAATGCATCATTGTATGATACCTTGTTAAGTACTGGTTCAGAAACATAAAGTCATTTTTAAATCAGAAAGTCTCAAGATCTGTCTTTTTCCTGTTGTTGAAGCCGCTCGCTGATCTCTGATGTATTTGTTCACCCTGTTGCTTTTTGTTTTTGTACAGAAAATGCTGCGTGTGAAGGATGAAGAGTTCTCTTTGCGTGAAAGGAGGGACAATTCCTACCACAGACGGAGACGGTACTCTGACGACTATGACAGCGAGGCAGATTTATACCAGCAGTACAAGGCAGCAGGACTTGAGGACAACATGGTAGCAGAACATCTGGCGTGATAGTGTTACATATAAAGCTGCTAGTTTCTAATAATCCCAGCAACTAAAACATTTATCAGGAACTGTGTGTTGAGTGACTCTCTGCTCTCCTGTCGCTCAGGCATGGGCTACTGATGATGACGATGAGCCGCCATTCAGTCCTGTCATGCGTAAGAAAGCAGTGAAGGTGAAGCACGTCAAGAGACGAGAGAAGAAGTTTGACAAGAAAGTAAGACCGCTTCCTCAAGTGCTGCCAGATGTTAACAAGCTAAATGATAGTAACACATCTAGTAACATCTGGTGATTTCTTTAATCTATCCAGAAGGAGTCCCGTCGCCACAAACAGAAGCAGAAGCACAAAGACAAAAGCAGACACAACGAGAAGGGGGAATTGCGTGATAACAAAGGGCAGCGTCAGTGTCTGGGACCAAGCTGTGTGGAGGCTGCAAGGCCAAACTCCAAATACTGCTCGGAGGAATGTGGCATGAAGTTGGCTGCCAAGTAAGAATTTGCACTTTCACTTGTAATGCATTAGGAAAGATACTGAATTCTGGACACTTGCTTAGAACAAACAGTCAATATCTCTAATGCATTTTAATAGAGATTTATTTTATTTGGTGCTGAATGGCGTGTTAAGGGCACGGTCAAAAACTTTTTGTTTTTACTAATATCACCTGTTTGTATTCAAAGGACAGTGCTACTGCTCCACCCAGTGTTAGAAGGTTTAAATGCTGGTAAAATGGTGCAGTGATTACTGTTATTTTCTGATTGGTCAGTATTAGACTCTGGTTGTGTTGGGAACTTGTGAACTGGAATCAGAAGGATAATTTGATTATGTTTTTTACTATCATCTATCAGTAGTTATTCTTCTGCTTCTGCTTCTTTGTCTTTTTCATCATTGTCCTTCTTGTAGTGTCTCATGGATAGTGTTGCTGAAGCTTTTCCTCCCACCTAACTCAATTACAATCAAAGCCAAATCCTCATCATGTTGAATTTTTTGGTGCTCTAATGAATTAATCTGTGTGCTTTTTGATCCACAGTCGGATCTATGAGATCCTCCCCCAGCGTATCCAGCAGTGGCAGCAGAGTCCCTGCATCGCTGAGGAGCACGGGAAGAAGCAGCTGGAGCGTATACGCCGCGAGCAGCAGAACGCCCGGCTGCGCCTCACCGAGATGGAGCGACGCTTCCACGAACTGGAAGGCATCATCGCTAAGGCCAAGCAGCAGGCCGTCCAGCAGGATGAGGAGGTGAGCTGGCAGCAGCTGGCATGCTTGTTCATTCAGTTACACAAGTCTGTTGAAACAGCTTTTTTCATAAGAGTTCCCTGTGGGTCTAGTCAAAGTGAGGGCCAGCTTTAAAACTGTAATCTCATGCATTCTTTGTTTGAAGCTGCAGCAGAACAGAGGTAACACCTTTTTAATAAAATGCTTTCTCTCCTGTTTGCAGGTGAATGAAGGTGATAGCGAGGACACAGATCTGCAGATTTTCTGTGTGTCTTGTAGTCATCCTATCAATCCAAAAGTGGCACTGAGACACATGGAGAGATGTTACGCAAAGGTGATTATTTCTTTAATTTGTGTTTCGGCTTCTAAGCATCAGATATAAGCAACATATCAACATTTCTTTCCCCAATGATTATCTTCACAGTATGAGAGTCAGACCTCCTTTGGTTCCATGTATCCTACAAGAATAGAAGGGTAAGAAAAATAAAATGCTCTCAAAGTGTACAGCAATTTTCCCTAGTTTCACTTTCTTTACTAACAATTTCTTTTTTCCACAGAGCAACTAGACTCTTCTGTGATGTGTACAATCCTCAAAGCAAAACATATTGTAAAAGGCTTCAGGTTTTGTGTCCAGAACATTCCAGAGATCCCAAGGTCAGTGAGCACACTTAAGTCATTTGTAAACTTCCAGGATAATTTCCATGACTCACTATAAACTGCCAACTTCGTCTAAAACTTGAAATATTCACGTCATTTTTCTCTCTTCTGGTGTCCAGGTCCCAGTAGACGAGGTGTGTGGGTGTCCTCTGGTGAAGAATGTGTTTGAGCTGACAGGGGAATATTGCAGAGTCTCCAAAAGAAAATGCAACAGACATTACAACTGGGAAAAGCTTAGGAGAGCTGAGGTGGACTTGGAACGAGTCAGAGTGGTAAGTCCAATTTCACAACTGCTGCTTTGGTTTAAAGGGACAGAACCTTCAGTTATTTATTTGAAATTTTGTAGATATTCAATTTCAAACGCCTCTTCGGAGCCACAATGAGTGAAGTGATGATCATCTGATTTTCCGGTGCTAAATAACTTAAAACATTGTACTTGTGTTCCCTGCAGTGGTACAAGTTGGACGAGCTATTTGAACAGGAGCGTAATGTCAGGACTGCTATGACCAACAGAGCTGGTCTGCTCGCGCTGATGTTGCATCAGACTATTCAGCATGACCCCTTGACAACTGATCTCCGTAGCAACAAGGATAGGTAGTCGACCCAGTCTGCATCTGTGGATCACTGTACATAACATAAGAGTGATAAGGATTTAAACTTATAGAACAATAACTACCATTTAATGAAAACTGGTTTTCTAACTAGATAATTATTTTAAAATCTTTGTATGATAATTAACTGAGTGGTTAAATGGATATATTTTTTTTTTCTCACTAATAGAGGATCTCCTGCAGATTGGAAACTGCTGTTTTTGGTATGAACTCCCTGAATAAACACCTTAAATTTGAAGTGTGTCTTATCGATGTATCAATTCTGTTGGTCATTGAACATATTATGTGCACAGGATGCCTTGCTTACTATGACTATCACCTGAAACTAATCCAAGAATTTATGCTTTCTGTAAACTGAAATATACATATGAATATTGCAGCTTAGACTACAACATATACTGATATGCTGTTAATGTTACACTAGAGATGTAGCTTTCCCTGTACCAAAACGTGTATGTTGTACAAAAACACAAAGCCTCCTCTAACCAGTCAAGTTATGCAAATGGGAGACGTGTGCCTTCAAGGCTTTCTGCCAGAAAGTGTTAAAGTGGTAAAATTTTGGAAAGGGTCTATTTTAACCCAAACCATGATCTCCTCCTAAACCAAGCCAAGTAGTTTTGTCACCTAGAGCTAACTAAGTAGTTCTGTTGCCTAAACTTAACCAAACTGACTGAAAACAGCTCAAGTTACAAGAAATATGGTAAAAAAAAATCTCCCCTTCTGCCCCAGAGTTATAGTGTTGAATAATGGCAAGAAGTGGTTTTGCAGAACATTATCATGTGAAACAGTTGACCATTTGGATATAAACTGTCATCACTTCATTATTTTTTCCTATTAGACATTTGTGTTAAACTGTGTCATAATTAGCATATGAATTCTTAAGTTGTGGCCAAGAACATCTAAGAGTAAGAAGTGCAGTCGCAAACCATAGGTCTACAATTCCAGTCAGGTTACCTGTCCAAAACAGAATGAAACCTAAGAAAATATGTTTCAGTTTATAGATACATTTAACCATCAATTACTCATAGGTAGTAACAACAAAATAGATATTGTTGAAAATAATATCCAAAACAAAAAAGACTGAAATGTTGAAAAAATATAACATGAAAGTAATTTACAAATAGAGAGAGTTCAACCATTAAAATAAATAAAAATAAGGTACTGAGCAAGGAGCCAAAATAAATTATATTAATATGTATGGTTCTTCAATATGAATCCTGACTGGACAGATTTGAAAGAGGAGAAATCAATATTTATAGATTTGGAGCTCAGACAATCATGCAAGAATTCCCAAACATTTTGGATCGTGTGACAAGCATAAAACAGGTGCTGTCAGTGCCATGGACAGCACCTGTCTCCGTGGCTCGGGACCGTTCTGTTGTCACTACATTTACGTGAGGCTGCCGTGGAGAAACTACAATGGTGCGTCGATTTAAATGTTGCTACTGCAAGGAATTGTGGGACGGCATTATATCCTTTACTTTCGTAACGTATGGTCCAATGTTTTCCATGGAGATGAGATGGGAAGCACTAAAACACTTGTCCTCAGAAATTTAGAGAATTCCACCAGCTCTTATCATGGCAGCTACTTAGATACTTCCGGGTCATTTCACATTGCTAGCAACCTTCCTACGCAAAAAAAGACTTAATTAGACCAAAATTAACATTGTGCCAGATTTGAAGAAATTTCCTTTATTCCAGAGATAACGCATTTCAGACCATGGGACAGACGGACAGCGCAAAACATCCGGCAATACCGGCACTTAGGCATAAAAAGCGACACCAAATATGATCTAATTTGTTCATTGGGTTAATAATATTAAATATTTTTATTTATACAATATTACACAAAGACCAGTTAGACTGTTTTAACTACAATTAAAAGAATGCATGAATAAAACAACCTGTTTTTGTAAAATGTTTACAGATTTTCATTCAAACACTGATGTCTTTAAGTGCAAACACTCAATACTGTTTACACAAGGGGACAAACTTTACAGTATTAAAAACTGGGGTTTACAAGCTATGTTTTCTGTGGGGTCACTGAAGACAACACTTTCAAGACAACCTCAGGGTTTTCTCCCAGCATGGGAAAACACCCCAATCCTGGTGGTACGCTGATATATCTTTTCTTTCTAATGAGCGTGAACGCAGCACAGTTAAATGAGAAAGATGAGGATCAGAGAGGGTGAAAATAGGATGAGAGAAGTCACCCCCTTCACCGTCATACTCTGTTAATAAACTGGCCAAGTGTTCTTTATTTTAATTTTTATCTCCAGCCAAAATATTTGAAATGAGGAAACGATGTTATGTTGAACTGCTTGAAATGAGCGAGCAACGAATCAAATTTAAAAATGTGTAATTGTGTAGTTGTATAATGAAAATACCGTATTGCTGGCTGATATAGGCTAGCTATAAGTCAGCTAAAATGGCCTAACTGTTGTTCACGATGATTTGCAGTAATTATCTATAATAGAAGAAAATAAAAAGGTAGTTAAGTATATCTCAGAGTGCTTATTGTTGCACGGTCAGGTTTTCTTAAAATAAATTATCGTGGCTCCCTGAACTTACCTCTGCATTATAATTCTTCACTCACTTATATTAAAAGCAATAATTGTCAATGGGAAGTGTATGTTTAAGGCAATCTGCGTTCTGTGATGCTGCTAGTGGTCCTCTCTTCAGGTGGGTTCAAAGCCTACATCCATTGCCCTGGCGGATTTTTCTCTTTGCTGTCTCGCCTTCTTTTGTCCTTCCACCGTTTCCGTCAATGTTGCTTGGTAGCTAGCTAAGTTAGCTCTACCTCGTAAAGTGAAGTGGTGCATGTTGTGTCTAGAGTACCAAGCATCTGGGGAACATTACCTTTAAGGTGTGTGTGTGTGTGTGTTTGTTGGCCCACCTAACCGCAAACATTTTTAAAGCGATAGCAATACACAGCTCTCAACTTAGAGGAATCATTTTAGCATAGTGGCACTGCAACCATGGAATTGGGACGCTCTAGCTAGCAGTAGCTAACGCTACTCTCGTGTTCACTTTCAGTGCTTCCTCTCCAGCTGCCTTGAGTAAGTGGCTCTGATATTGCAGCACTGGTAGTGTGTGATGAAATGCGTTTTAAGACATAATTTGAATGACTATGAGAGAATCAGAGCACTAACAGTAGTAACAGCACTCACGACAGTTGAGGTTAGCTAGTGTCACTAACATTGCATTTGCCGGCTAACCTTTGCTACATTCTAAAGCTAGCTAATTAACAATTGACAAAAGGTAGGTATATTTTTATGGAAGCTAGCTAGCGTTTACCAGCTGACATAACGCCACACCCAGTCTGTTTAGTTAGTCTGTGTTATAAATACTGAACATTTGTTTTTCAAGTGATTGTCATCGTGTGTAACCAGTAGTTTGTAAAGCTAACGTTACAGTAACACAACATCGGGCTAGGCTAACTGAACTGTCATTCTGCACTGGACATATAGTGTGTTTAAGTGCTGTTCTTAAATAACACCCTTGTTTTCAGGTTCTGTCATGAAAACCTGAATAGCTGTCATCCACCCGTCTGCCCGGTTCATCCGTCAGCCCAAACCTCAAAGGCCAAGCTTCATTGGCAACATCCACGGACGGTCTGACTTTTCACCACTTTAAATGGGATGCAAGATCTGCTGTAGAGGATATCTTATTTGTCTCCAGGAAACCACTGTCGGCCCTTTTTACCCTGAACTGGTGCATCAATGAACGAGGAACCACTTGACAGCCCATTCCCTGGCAAAGAGCCTGTGGAGAAAGATGTGGGACACTGCACGGAGAAGCAGATCTGCAAAGAGGAAAACACCTCTGAGGCAGCACCAACACAGGAGCCCATGGCACCCTCAGACAGTCCTCATACTAAGGAAAACCCCAGCTCAAATCCTGTAGAGGAAACCCTAGGAGGGGCAAAGGAGGAGGAAGATGGGGAAGCAAAAGAGGAAGCAAAAGAGGAAGCAAAGGAGGAAGCAAAGGAAGAAGCAAAGGAGGTAGCGAAGGAAGAAGCAAAGGAAGAAGCGAAGGAGGAGGTGAAGGAGGAGGTGAAGGAGGAGGAAAAAGAGGAGGCGAAGGCTATGGGCGGTGATCCTCCTGTTGACTGGTTCGAGCCCCTTGAGGAGGATGATGATGCCAATAGTGTTGGTAGGAATGATGGAGAAGAAGAAAGCTTGGCAGGAGAAAGTGAAAGGAGTGAGAGTGTGGCAGGCAGCGAGAAGGCCTTCAAAAAGATCTATCAGTAGGTTGAATAATGTTTTCCCTCAATCTGTGGTCATGTAACAGTATTGCTATAATACTGTAATCTGATAATCAGCACCATTATGTTTTGATTAGATATAGTTGATGATGTTTTTATGACCATGTGCAAGCACAAGACCCAGTGGTTATTGCCTTTAACACGTTACGTCTACAGTACACATGTGGTATGATGCAGTATAAGTTCTCTGACTTGAATCAACAGGGAGTGTATTTAATTAAGGGGAATGGTTACAAGTTAAAGTACACTAGGAAGAGGGTTACAGTTGATAGCGTCCTGGTAAAAAATAGAGAACATATATATATATCACATGTGAATACATTGTTTTATTACGTTATCTTTCGTAAAGTAAGTCTATTCAGTGTCTGCCAAAGAAAAGTTATCTGTAACCTGCCATTTTTTTGAGGGCTCTTGCTGTTTGTTTCATTTTCCGTCGAAACAATCAGCTCATCTCAAACCTCTTGGCAACTTTGCCTCCAACTGTTGAAAGCAAATAAACACACAATGCAGTATAGCTTACATATAAGCAACATAACATTTTCTTGGATGGCTTCTTGTGCAGTCTGTTTTTCCCATTTGGTATAAAGATTTCTAACATCTATTATTCCCATGTCCTCTTTTAAATCCAGGCTTAATATTCCCCGCCGTAAGCGATCACATCCTGATGAGGGATGGGAAGAGTGGCCAACACTCGGAGAGGGTTGGAAACGCAAAGAAGTTGTTCGGCGCTCAGGGAGCAGTATTGGCCAGAAGGATGTATATTACCTAAGGTAAATAGTGCCTTATAGTATAAAGAAAAAATCTCACTGTACAGAGAGCATAAAATATTTTATCATAAACAGTGTCCATTTTATTATTTACACCTGTACAGTTTATTACAATCCGACAGAACTGTTCTGCCATAAAGTCAACTTTTATGATGCCAATAACATTCAGTTTTTGATGAGGCTTTAATTCAAATTATATGTTTTAGCACTGAGGTCATAGGGTGTGGTGGTGCTATACTGGACTGTATTATACTGAGAGGTGATTCTAATATTCTGCTCCCCTCATGTATATAAATAGAGAAGATAAACAAACAGAAACACCTCTCAAAATAATGCAGTCCAGTACACCACCACCTTAAACTATGAACGCAGTTGTGAACATTTAATCGAATTTACACATTTCTGACAATGTCAACAAAAAGCAAATATTATGCACTTTGTAAAGGTAGAATCTGTGGCAGAACTGTTGTATTGGATTGTAATAGATTGTACCAAATAATGTAGCCAGTAAGTGTTTATTTACTTGATGCTCAACAATGTTGGTGTTAGTGTTGAGATTAAGCTGATTTTAAGTACTTTCTGACACTGCTTTTACTATTTGCTATTTATACCTTTAGTAAGTCAGTCAGATAACCTTGTGTGTCAGGGCTGGGCAATATGACAAAAACAATCAATAAATTAACTGCTCATATTTATCTCAATTCATAAATGGATAATTTTAATACGTTAGGGATGAACTACTAAATATTTCCAGGCTCAATGATCGATGAAGAATTTGCTGCTCTTTTCCTCTTTTATATGGTGAATCGATGTGGGAACTTGTATTTGCTTGTGTTTTTTACATTTTATAGGCTGTCAATCAATCAATAAAAATCAAAAGATAAAACAACAATAAGGTTGTTGGTTACTCTCTAGGGATATTACAATACCAGATATTTGGTAGTTGGTACGAATACCAGTGAAATTCCACGATTCTTAAGCGCAGCAAAAAACATAAAACAACAGAGGTCGCGTTGTTTCCTGTACCTGCTGTCATTCCGTGTGTTGTTGTTATTGTTTACTGTGCCTGCCCTCTTCTTCCAGTTTGATGTCAGACTAGGACGCTGGTAGGGTTATTATACTGCCCTCATCAGTCTGAGAAGAAACATCTCCAGTACCTACGACATCTACAGTACCTTCAGTACTTACAGTACTCTAGAAAAACAAGTACCGTCACATTTTCAGAATACTGGCATCAACTTGGTACTGAAGTATCAGTTTTCATAACATCCGTACTAGTTGCAGCCCTGATAAATAAGTTTCTCGTCAAGCTCTTTGTAGTTGTAAATGTTTTTCTCCTTCACAGTCCACAAGGTGATCGAGTGAGAAGCAGAGTAGAGCTGGCTTCGGTGCTGGAGGGACTTCTTGACTTGACAACCTTTGAATACAAGTCAGGAAAGTTCTACGATGGCGAAGCACCACCCATAAGAATTCGAAACAGAGCAAAGGTATTGGCCTCTTTTATCACTTAAAACTTTAAAAATGTGTGTGTCTGGCAGTAAGTTTTCCTTACTTTCTCATCCATTAGAGAAAGATCCGGGAGCGTTCTTCCTCAGAGTCCAGCTTTGTAGAAAGAGGAGAGGGCGCCGACACGCCAGACTCTCACCACAGGCTCACCCCCAGCCTGGGCCCCAAAAACGTCAACCCCAACCAGACAGGCTTCTCCTCGCACAGTACAGTGGGAACACCAAACCAAGTCACTCGTGATGAGGATCCGCCAGTGGAAGATAAAATTAAACTTCCCCCTCCCTCATCATCCAAACCGCTCCCGCTCCCCTCCATAAATGGAGAAATTGGGTCAGAGGACAGCACTCTGTGAGTCCATTACTTCAGTTCATATTTCAATTATTTAACCATGTCATTAAAACTAGTGATGTAACTAACTTGACACTTGAGTACCTCCAATTAACCATAGGTTTATTTGATCATATTTCCCTGCAGGGTCTGTGCCAGATGTGGTATTTCCTTCACAGGCACATGGTATGACAAACAAAGGAAGAGGCCCTGTTGTCCTTCCTGTTGGGGTATGTCAGTGCATGCATTATACTATATAATGATTGTAATGCCAAACTAGTGTCAGAAATAAAAGACACACCTTTTACAGTTGTACTCATCGTATGCTGTTTTATTTATTTTGAATTCCAGCAGCCTCAAAGACAAAGGAGCATCCGATGATTCGTTTCAGAAAGGTAAAGCATTGTCTGTGAACTGGATGTTTACATGAACAGCTACATTTTAGCCACTTCAACAAGCCAAAACTTCAGCACATGGCCCACTGGAAAGTAATAATAGAGTAATAAAACCATGGATTCAGAATTCCAACAGTGTGTGAATGTGTTGTGTATAAAAGGACAACGACTGAACATTTTAATCACTTTCGGCTGTGAAACGTTTTTTTCATCCGGTGTGGAGAAAAGGTGCAGGACAAAACGAAAATTCATATTAAGACGACAAGTTTACTGTATGTTTTTTCCAGAATTATGCTGCTGATGGATGTTTTCAAATGAAAATATAAACAAAATCTGCCTTTTTATTCCTGTTCATGTCAACTGTAGTGGATACCTTGTGGGCAGTGTGTGGGATGCCACAACACAATGAATTGTGGCCAATGTGCCAACTGCAAGCATGGCCTGCAGAGCCCTGAGTCCCGGAAACGAATATGCCGCAAGCGCAGATGTGTATGTCCTATTCGCAAGGTAAGCTGCCAGGTACACAATAGTTATTGTTTACTTTGGTGGTTATTATTAATGTTACTTTTACATTCATGCCTTTTGTTTCTGTATGTCACATCAGGGCCCTGGAGGTGGAGGCTTCCTGCCACAGAGGCCTTATAATGACATTCCTGAAACCTATGATGACTCATGCATGAGTTTTCAAGTAAGAAAAGCTTGTGTACTTCATTCAGTTGTGCATGTTTACTGTGTTTGCTGGAGGTTCGGGGTAAATTCCCTGTTTATCATGTCACAACAACCTTTTTTTTCTGTGCCAAATTTAAAGCCAAGTTTCCACTGTTTGGTTAAGTTAACATGTAATTTGGTTATAATGTAACTCTATTTATAGAAGCACAAATCTGTCAAATAATATTTTATTTATTCACAGATTTACAGTCTGGGTCAGACTTGTTTCAGTTATTATTTTTAATTATTTGTTTAATTATTATTATTATTATTAATATTATTATCATTAAATACTCAAAAAAGTTTAAATATACTGTGTTGTGATTCCAGTGTTAACAGTGTAATCATGCACTGCGACTTTGACACTGAAAGATTCATTTAATTCATTTCAATTCTTAACACCTGTTTTATTTTACAGAGTGAAGTTACAGACTCACAGGTAACCTTTTGTAATGTGTAGTGCTCACTATTATTGCTGTAACTTTTCCCTTCACTCTCACTGATAATGTTTTTTGGATGCAGCTCCCGAGTCTCAAAAACAGCGACACAGAGAACTTCTCAGTGAATGTGGACGTGGATGATGAGGATGATATGTCAACTGATGATGACGATGATGTGAGTGTTTTTTTTTAAACCCACCTTCCCACAAACAGGAAGACATGATTATCTTAAGCGATACAGAATAAACCATAGTTTTGCAACAATGGTCCCCTGCGCCTCTTTGAATAGTGACTGGTGAAAGTTGACAATTTTTTCCTTCAAAAGGAACATAACTGTGGCCAGGCTGAATTCATGTCAATTTCTGTGAATCCAACACTTTTCATGGTGGGAACCAGTGATCAGAACATTCACAGACTTGGCTAAATATACAGTTTTAGTTTTGGAAGAATAACCTACATTGACCATTCACAACAGTGGCAAACTGATTTTTCCAAGGCTGGGTCTTTGGGTTTTGACATAGTTAACAGATGAATAGGTTTTAAGAATGGGTGTGTGTGGTGCACTGGCCAAGTTTCCATCCAGTTGTAGTGCAAATTTTACCGAAAATCTGCAAAAGAAAAAAAAAAAAAGAATTGATGTTTCCATCCACTGCTGTCTCATAATATTACGATTATTATGTGAACTCAGGAATTATTTTAGTTTGTCAGTTTCTCCATGGTGATGTGGTTTGTCAAAAGAATATCTTTCATGTCAGCTGTTATCAGCATCAAATTTTCCTTTCTCTTGCTATTTAGTTGACAAAATTATGCAATTATGGCTCATTTGTTTCATAATACTTTTTATATCTGTGCTAAGTTCTCTAATGATTCTTGTTTACAGTGGCATAAGAAGCGGAAGCGTCGCTCCTGCGGAGAATGTAAAGCCTGTCTCTGCAGGAAAGACTGTGGCACGTGTGATTTCTGTATAGACAAACCCAAGTTCGGAGGCAGCAACAAAAAGAGGCAGAAGTGTCGTCTGCGGCAGTGTCAGAGACAGGCAATGGTGAGACCACACCAATTTTTTTATGAATTAGTTGTTTCTTTTAGTAATGATGCAACAACGTTGGATTTAAATGCTTCTGTGCCTGCATTTGACAGAGACACTTACTACCCTCTCAGATGGGACAAGGAGAATATGGGCCAGATGGCCCAGTGCTGCCGGGCAGGCCTCGACCTCACTACACATACAGTCGCAAGTCAGGTTTAAAGAAAAACAAAGCACCGCACGTTGGCTTGGACTTTACCGACAATGAAGATGATGACTGTAACTTACAAGCAGTGAGTGCACAAAGCCTTTGTTGATTAAATCTTGAAGTGAATGTTTTTTAAAGAAATTTGAGTCCTCCTGCAGACAAAACATTTGATAAAAGGTTCATTTTCTCATGTTTTGCTGTTGTAGATGAGTTGGAGCTCAGAGCCAGCCAGTGGTAGCAAACACAATGAAGTGAATGTGAGAACCCACCAATCATCTATGCAGGTTTGAAGATAGATTCTTATCTGCACATTTTTGGCAGCTAAAGCTAATCTCCAAACCAAACAGAATGTCAACTTCATTTTGTCTATCGGCAGTTGAATTATTCAAATTTCGGACAGAGGAATGGACTGCCTGACAGAGTCCCTCACATCGGCAACCATAACAACTGTCAGCTAGTAAGTTTACATTCTTCCTCTTCTCTTGTTTTGGTAATAATGCATCTTTTTCTCTGCATTAGGAAGAAAAAAAATGCGTTATATTTGTAATTGGTAGTAGTGTGTCTTGTGATGTCCCACAGCTCTGATGTAGATATTTGCACTTTCTGGCTGGCTGTAGACCTGACTGATCATGAGCCATCATGGCCGTCTGTTTACACTTCCCCTCACAAATGCTTCTGGCCCGTTGTCCATTTCCGTATATTTCTGTTGTCATGCTGTTCTTTGGCCTGTGGCTCTGGCTCTGCTCAGTGATTCCAGGCCTGGATCCAAACCCTGTTTGACCAGTTTTTTAAAACTGTTTGGTCATGCCATCTGCATCTCTAACTCTTCCATTCAGGGTTGATTAATCTTTTTGTGTCAGGTGTGCTTGTGTAGATTTCTGTTGTCTTGCCTCATGTTGGAGTGGCATGTGATGGCACACAAGTAAAATTTTTAGGACATTTTTGTCTTTATTGGACAGTTTGACAGTGCAGATACAGACAGGAAACATGAAGTGAGAAAGAGAGGGGTATGACATGTGACAATGGCCCATGGGGATGTTGCAGTTATATGGCATGCGTCTTTACCAGTTGGCACCAGGCCACTCACAAAAGTTAATTTGATATCCTTGTAATGGAGGCATATCGCTGCCAAGTTGTTTGCTCTTTCTACTTGTCACCCCTCTCTTCTTGGCCGTCCTTCAGTTTGTTCTTGTGGTCACTTGTTTTGCCTTTCACTTGATCGCATGAAAATATCTGATGCTCCAAGACACATTACCAACACTGGAGCAGTCAGTCACTGTGTTATTTGAGACTCACCAGTATAAACTAATAGTAGGAACTAGGGCAGATGTAATTTGATCATTTTTTGATCAGATCTTTCTTTTTTCCCAGTAAACTCTAATCTAAGAAGAAAAAGATGTTCTGCACTGTCTGATAGTATCATGAACAGATGGGTGACACATTAAAGGAAAAACGTGAATAAATGAGTGGAGAAACGCAAATGCTCCAACACGGATGCACTACATGGTACAATTAAGCAATTTACATGTAGCAGGAATAAAAATGCTGAGCAGCCTCAGTTGACTGTGATTTTGTATGAAGAGGAAAAGATCTAAGTGACTTTGAAAGAGGGTTCATTGTTGGGGCACAGATGGCAGCAGCTTCAGTCAAAAAGATGCTCAGCTGGCTGAACAGTGACTAAAGTGACATCTGCATTTAGATTTATGAGAAGACATCAGTAAACAAGGTCAGAAATTGTGGTCGACAGCACATTTGATCAGCATGACGTTCATGCATTAGTTTGATATGTAAGGAAAAACAGGAGCAGCTCTTCCTCAGGAGACTGAGAACGTCAAGACGTGATCAGACTGTGTCAGCAAGAACAGTCATAGAGAGGGATATTATAGTGTTTCAGTGCATAAACCCCTCATCACAGAGATAAATGCACATGAGAGTTCAGTGGTGTAAAAACCAGAGACAATGGTCTACAGAGATGTGGGGAAAAGTGATATGGTCAGATGAGTCATCTTTCATCGCATTCTTCACAAGTTGGCGAGAGCATGTGTGGTGTACACCAGGAGAACAGTACGGGCCTCAATGGTTGACCACTACAGTGAGGGGATCTGGTGGCTCTGTTATGGTGTTGGGAGGCATTTTGCTGGGATGGTTTGGGTCCACCTGTCCCCTCAGAGCGAAGGGTCAATGCAAATTAATACAATGCTTTTCTGAGTGATCACACTTCATCACTTCATCCTGTGATGAAACATTTCCATCCTGATGGGAGTGGTCTCTTCCAGGATGACAATGCCTCCATCCACAGGGCACGAGGTGTCACTGAATGGTTTGATGAGTATGAAAATGATGTGAATCATATGCTATGGCAGTCACAATCACCGAGTTCAGAGACTTAGAGAATCAATGCTAACGAGAATGAAGCCATTCTGGCGACACGTGGTGGCCCAACATCTTACTCAGACACTTGATTTTGGTTTTTCCTTTCACATATCATATCATATCATGTGTTATAAGAGGTTAAATGGTTCTTGTCGCATGCTCCACTGCTTCTTGCAAATACAAAACTCCAATGTTTGTTATTTAGTATTGTGTGCAAGTAAAGGCTGTGGATTTTAAACAGTAGAAAATATTCTTTGTTTTACTGCAAATACTGATGGTGAAAAAATTCTGCTAGTCTCTAGTATTTGCATCAAATACAATGTTTTGAATGCTCATGAAACAGAAATATAAAGTCACTTGGTTTGGTGATTTTAAACAGCAAAAAAAATAAATCCCATGCTAAATCCTAAAAAATCCAGTCTTGAACCCACTTCAGGCTGATGAGACTCCAACTTACTTTCTGCTCAGCAGCCAGCAAATCAGCTAGCAAATCATCTTGATCTTCTCTGCTCTTCATTTGCCATGTCTGCAACCTATTGTCTATATGAACAAAAATATAAATGCAATATATACTGTGACAAGACCCTGAGACCCATTGTCGTGCCATTCATCTGCCGCCATTGCCTCATGTTGTAGGGTGATGTGCACAATTCCTGGGAGTTTAAAACATTGCAGTTCTTGCATGGCCTACGTAGTCACCAGACATGTCATCCATTGAGCATATTTGGGATTCTCTGGATCTGCGTGTACAACAGCATGTTCCAATTCCTGCCAATATCCAGCAACGTCACGGAGCCATTGAAGAGGAGCTGTCCAAAATCTTACGGGGCCACAATCAACAAAGTGATCAACTCTGTGCAAAGGAGATGTGTTGCACTGCATGAGGCAAATGGTGGTTACAGCATATGTTAACTTGTTTTCTGATCCACAACCCTCCTCCCAAACAAATGCACATCTGTAGCCCAAGCCATGTGAAATTCATAGTTTAGTGCCTAATAAATATCTTTTTTCAAAATAAAACTGCACATTTTAAAGTGGCCTTTTATTATGACCAGCCCAAGGCACACCTGTGCAGTAATCATGCTGTGTAATCAGCATCTTGATATGCCACACCTGTCAGGTGGATGATTAATTATGGCAAAGGAGAAATGCTCACTAACTGTCTTTGCAAAGACAATATGAGAGAAAGAACGAAGCCTTTTGTGTGCTTAGAAAAGGTTTAAGATCTTTAATTTCAACTCATGAAAAATCAAAGTAAAAATAACAGAGTTGTATATATATTTCTGTTAAGTGTACATTATCCACATAAACAATATTTTTTCATGCAAGACATCAAACGAACATCAGCTCACTACAGCTGCACAGGTGTACAGCTTGCATGTATTCCACTCAGTGGAGGTGCGGGTACATCCTAGTGTAAAAGGCTGGGTTGTTATTAGAGATTTATATTTATTCCAAGATTTCATGGAAGGTTCATGATCTATCACAAATCATTTTAAATTCTACATTTGACTGACAGGAGTTGTAGTTAAAGGTTTAGCTCATGATTTCACCCTCATCGATCCAGGAGCAGCTAAGCAGATGGGATGCAGAGAGATTGCACGCAAGCAGAGATGGTCAAAAGCATGTTGAAGAAGAAGAAGAAGAAGAAGAGGAAGAGGAAGAGGAAGAGGAAGAGGAGTTGCCCATGGTAAGAATCCTTCTGAGAGTTTTCTCATCAGTTCTGTGGTTAACAACAGGGAATGTAAAAACATTTTGTGTACTTGTTTTCATACTGTTGTTGTCTACAGATCACACAGATCTTCAGTTTGGCTGATAACCCAGCAGGAAGTGGTGCCGATGTAGAAAACCAGCTAATGAAATTACTACACTCTTTGCGCTCCTCTGTATTGCCAATCCTATGGTATGCCATAATGGTGGAGGGCCCGCAGCTGCAGCTCATCCAGTGTTCGAAGCAGTCCAGCATGACCGACACCATGGTGCTGATCGACCCAGGCTTCTGCTATCAGGTCACCGTCCAAAAGCAGCCGCTGCTCCCCACCCACTCACTTTACGACAACTACCCACAACATTTAACCTCTGTAACTGAGGTGGTCAATCTGCTTTTGGGCCTGGAGAAATACGTCGTGTGCCAGGGTCTGCCCCCCAAAGAGCCATTACTTAACAGAGACCCAATCATACTGGAGCGGGCATCAACATGTGATTTCTTGGTTAAGAAGAATGTGAGCATCTGTATTAACTGCAGAGCACTGCAAGGACTTTAACTCCAGCACAGACAGAAGGAAATCTCTGACCACGTTGGAAACCATAGATTTTCTGGTGCAACTTCGTGCCATTTATTTCTTTTGGTTCCGTTATAGGTTTTTTTCCATCAGTTATTGTTTTAGGAAGTAACATATATGACATTCTGCAGCTTTACCTCTGGACTCTAATAGTAAGATTTGATGAATCGAAGAATCACCAAAGGCATTCCAGGAGCTGTGACATTACAAACCAGGAGTGGTTCTACCGTTGTTGGTTGGTTATGTCAGAGCTTGGGTTGAGTAACGGTATGTAGAGCTGAAATCCATGTGTGAGCCAGGAATATACAGTATATTCCTCACCCCCTTCCATTATAATTAATTGAGTGGTAGTTAAATCCCAAATTTTTTCTTTCAGCCCAAAAATAGACCAGAAATTCGAAGTAATCAACCCACCTTATCTTTTCACCAGCAACACTGGCCATCACAATGTTGTCTTGCTACCCATGTACTGTGAACCATATTTAATTAAATCGAAAAGCAGACTCAAGTTTTTTTTGGACAAAATAAGTTATTTTTGCATCTTGCCCGCATTTTCCATTTTATAGTAAATTATATGATCAATACATGACTTGCACTTGCTTTATCAGTATTCGCTTTACTTTAAGCATTTTGGTGATTTTCTTTTCTGGGCACTTCTGGTACTACCTTAATGTTTAAACCTACATTGTTGATTCTATAAGTATATTCAGACAAAAAGGAGATGCTGAAATATGCCTTGTATACTATACTCTGATTTAATTGGACAGATTACAGTGTGTATATAAACACATCCACCCCCTCCTGTGAACCACCTGTGAAGTTTTTCATCATTTGGTTCCAAAGGTCACACAATATGATTTAACATATTTACAACAAAGATACTGAAAAGTACCAATTGAGAAGGCTACAAGAGCGTTTTCAGTGCACTCAATATCCTGTGAGGCATAAAGGTCAGCCATGATGACCCACATGGCTCCATGGCTGAGACTGTGTTCAGACAACAACTGTTGCTTCAACAGTTGCAGCTTTATGTTAAGAGGCAAAGAGAAAGCCACTGTTAAAAAACACTCAGGACATCTGAGGTGGTGGTCGCCAGAAGACATCTAGAAGACTGAAAGTAAGTCAATGAAGGTTCTGTGGTCTGATGGGCTCCTGAAGCCCAGACATCACTTCTTTCAAACTTTTACTGCTCCCCACATAACCTGACATAACCTTCTTTGCAAAGAATAATAAGTACCTCCACATAGTGCTGACTTGACAGGGGTTAAGCTTTTTTGTAGTTTGTGTTATATACAGTATTTGTAATCATGTAGATTGAATTGATATCAGAGTATTTTTCAGATTTAACTTGTCAAAAGCCTAATTGTGTCCAATCTCACCCTATGTTTTGAAAATAAACAAAAAGAATTTTTTTTTTAAGGCACTGCATTTACAAGAAACATTTCAAAATGAATACATCTGTCTTAGACTAATTCTAAGCAGAAACCTGAGAAAAAGGTCACAGTCGTCATAATATTTCGGCGGTGGAAGCTGCTTTTGCACCTAGCAAGACATATACTGGTTTTGACTGGCAGTTACAACATCTGAAATTTGCTTAAACATATTTTCCAAAATTATATCATTTGTTGTGGACCAAAGTCATTGCGTGTCTCTCCATTTCTGGTCTTGAGTAGTATGATGGTAGCTCATGTTGCATTTCAAGTTTTTTGCAGAATTTTGTTGAAATTGTGTAATAATTCAATTCCCCATTGACTATTAATAATGTGAAAGGTTATGCATTCTTAACATATATCAGATTTATTTTTGTTATCTTGGTTTCCTCAAGTAACTGTGCAGATTTTTAAATGTCTGGGATCTGTTGATAATTCTTTTTAAAACTATTGTTATTTAGTCTTTGAATTAAAACATGTTTAAATAAATGAAACAGATAGTTTATTTCCTTGTCTTTGTCTTTTTGAAGGCAGGGTGCAAATAAACTGTTGTCGCTGACTCCCTTTTCATTATGTTTATCAAATAGGTCTGATGGACTTTCTACATCTGAGACATCCTGAGAAGACCTGTGGTCCATCATGACCTGAGTGAGCAGAAGCTTCTCTGGTGCCCTCAGTGTAGTTGCTTTTCAGCAGCTTGTTGTGTAGCCATAAACATCAGTCATGCATAGATGTTCTAAACAAAAGGGATAGCTCCCTTTCAGTCCAAGAAGGGTTTGTTTTTTTTTGTTTTTTTAATCTTTTATTTATTTGGTAAGAAAATGAAAATTGTTATCATGTTAACTTTCATTTTGTGATTTATTTTCTGTGATTTGGACTGTACAATATTGTTTAATAAGGCTTACAAGCATGTACAAGTAACAGAAAGTTATTTTCAATAGCATGTTTTAATTATTCTCAAATACTACTGTATTTCAACTAATTTAGTATATATATACACACATCTGGATGTACAAGGACAAAGCACTTTAATCCACATTTCTGTACATGTTGCTGTTAGCATGAAAGCTAATTTGAGCTGTTTTGTACTGTTTTTATACATATGTATGATAGTTTTAGCTTTTCCTGCACCTATACTAAATATCTAACTATTTTAAATTGTCTTAAAAGAATAATTGTGAATAATTGTGTAGCTAACTCTCAGGGGAAAGACCGCTTGAGTGTTACACGCATCAATGCATGCTAATATTTTTTTTTTTCTTACTACTCAGCGTCATTGAGCGCGTGCCTATGGAGCGACGGGACAACAATATTTGTATGACTGGATCAAGTATTGCACACTGAAGGCATGTAACATCTGGGAGGGGCAGGACTGCTGTGACAGCGTTGAGTTGGTTGGCTGTCTGGGTAAAACAGAAGGTTTTCATCCGGTGCAGAAGGGAAACCTTTCTTCTCTCAGAGCAGGTCTGCTGAGATGCGCAGGGCTCCGACGCAGCGGAGGTCGCGAGGCTGCTGGTGAATTACAATTGGGATGCGAAGCCACCATGAACCAGAGGCTTTTTTCGTGTATTACGAATTACTGCTCATTTTATTGATTAAGGCTGTATTCTTGGGATGATTTCATCCTGTGGTCCGACGCAGGAATGATTATTTTTTTCGGCTTGGTTGTGCTACACAGGACCGCGGAGACCTCCGAAGGCATCGGTCATGCTCTCTGGTAAGAGGGGATTCTGCTCCAAGATGTCCTTCTAATCCTGAATGGGCGTATTAATGAACAGCCGTGGACACAACCTATATTCTCTGTAAAAATAGCTTGGCCTATATAGGAACTCAGTAAGGTGTTATTTGCTACTGTGTTTATTATTTTTATTGACGCGCATTCACCTAAACGTAAAAACCGAGTTTGTCATGGTGTCAGTCAGTGACACACCTGCGATGTGTTATTGCTTCCGTTAATTAGTCCAGTGTGTTTCATGATCAGCCGGTGCTGCCGTCTGCAACGACTATGCAGATAGAGGATGGCTGCTGTTGCTGCCTCAGAAGCCGGGCTTAATGTGGGAACACATGCTTTATGCTTTCCACTCTGAGTTAAATAACACGGCTGTAAATTTTAATGCAAGGACCGTACAAAATGAAATCCATCATGTGCCCTCCATTTGTGCTTGTGTTGCTTTCCAGCGCCTGTAAACAAGAACACACTGTTTGTGCGGCACGTTCATTAAAAGGCAGGAAATGCCAGGGTTGCAACTGTATCTGCGTGAATTCAACGGGCTACGTTAAAGGAGTAAAAATCTGTGTCATGCTTCTTGGGAATACACAACTTCTCCCTGTTGCTGTAATGTTGTGGAGCAAAATAGGCAGAAGCATGCTGTTACTGCTGCCTGCTGGGCCTTATTGATTTCACTGTTCTCATTTATAAATACTGCTTGTTCTCATGCAGCAGTGCTAAGCCCTATTATTAACAGATTCCTGAACAAGGATGTCTGTCTGGATGTGAAAAAAAACCCCATCCAAATGGGTTGTGTGGGTCAGTCAGTGCCTTCAGGGTGATTCACTGCTAATCCACCTTTTGGTCTATCTGGGAAACACCTCTCTGTTTTCAGAGGAGGATTTTCCTTTTTTGCTGTCCAGCATTTCAGAAAGTGCTGATTGTTCCTATTTTGGGGTTCTTGTATTTACAGGGGCTTTGAATTCATGGACCATTAGGCCATTTGCAAAGAGGTTTGGTTTTGCTGTTTTATTGCAGAGGAAGTCAAGACACCATTCATGCTCGGTTTCATCTTGATCAGGGGGTCTTTGACACATGTTGGTGTTTGTTTTCACTCCTCTCTCTTCACTGTTGTTTTCAAATTGTTATCATGACACTCTACTTTTCTGTAAGGAACTCCCTGTGGTTTTCATACTGCTTTGAATGTTATACTTCAATCAAACACTGAAATTGGACCCTGACCCAGATTGGATCAAATATAATAGTATTCTTCTGCCACTGTGTTATGTCAAGGTGACACTGCTCCTTTTATGATACCCTGAAGGCATGGACTGACATGATTTGAGCATCTGGTTCAGTCGTAGCTGACTGACAAGCGTGTGTTTAGAGGGCAGTGTGAAAAATCACACACCTCTCACCAAACCCTTTCACCTGGACATTTGCACGGATTTAAAATGATAATGCGCTTTTGGCTTCATCTAAAGTGTCTTGGTGTTTAGTGTGTGAGCTCGGGGAATCAAGTCCCAGACCTTATCAAGTGTTGAAAATATACCGGAGCAGTAGTGACATGGACAGGAGAGAGAATTTACTCAAATTTCCCCCAGTTATAAAGAACTTTAAGCGCTTAGAAAAATCAGACCAGACTGTAGTGCATGTATAGTAATGAATGTAACTGCACGGCTGTGGCTGCACATCATAAGCAGCTCTGCAATCCCTTCAAAATCAACAAAGCGGATTACAGCCACAGTGGAACATGAAAACAACTCTGGAATACATACAGAAATCCCTCCAGGTGTTACAGAGCAGAGGGAAAATGTATAGGAATAATCCCTTCGGACATTAGAGCCACATTCCTTTCTTTATTACTCCCCCCACTTCAGCTTAGCAGAATCCAGGTGGATAGCAATCACCAAGATTGCTTTGTTTCACCCGTGGTACTTGTTTCAAACGTGCAAAGGTGAGCGTCAAGGCCAGGGAGGAGAAATGGTGAGCCACATGATTGGTCAGTCCGAGCTAAGCTGTCCTGCTGTGTGCTGATAAGCGTGTTATAAATCACTATTTCATGGATATAGAGAGCACATGAAGACATCATATTAGAGGATGGGGGTCACCTGACCTTCCATAAGCCCTCCACAATTCCTTGGTTGGGGTTGGTCAGGTGGAGGTAGTCCAGTGGTAAATCCTCTTCATGGCGCCTGTAACTGATGCTGACTGATCTCTTTTTCACATGAAACCTGAATTAGATGCCTTGATTTTTTTTTTTTTTTTTTATTTCTTTCAGATGAAAACATCTGGATGTTTACATTTCTATTCCTGATCCTCATCATCACCTCTTACCAATGGGTGTGTAACATCCTTGGAGTTTGAATGGCAGGGAGAATGTGGAGATGAAGGACAGGTTGCTGTTCTCTTACAAATAAACAAAGCAAGGTTCAGAGGAAGTGTTATCATGGCATGTCACTGAAGCCATTGTGAGAGCCCAGTATTAAAGCTACACTGTCTGTCGTACTACTGGCCTAGTTGTGACTCACGTAGGGACCTTCCTGCTTGTCTTAACAGGAGCTGTATAGTTGTAACCCTGCTCTGGTTACCATGTGTAAGTTCACAACAGCAGCAGCTGTGTCAACACTAACAGTCAACATGCGGGCTGCCAGCCTCACCTGTCCAGGGTGAGCTGGAGGTGCTATTTCAGCTGCTCTTTTACGTCTCAGCTGCTCCGTGTTGCCTGTTGAAAGAGAGTAACAAACATATTGTGCATCCATTGCCATTTTCAACGGAAAAGAGGTTGGCGCCGAAGCGTTTCCTGTAACATATTAAGAAACACTGAGCTGTAAGTCATGAATATATCTTTTATATAAATGCTGTTGACAACAGAAGCCTGTTCCTGGGACTCTTGGGCCAGATAAAAGCTGACAGCACGGAGAGTGAATCTCTTTAAGAGCCGGGAGCCATCCTGTTTATCAAGGGATGAGAAAACTGGATATAAAACTGTTGCCTGTAGAAATTTAGCTTTGCAATGAATGTTGCGTTCTAATATGTATGACTTCGAAGCTGAAGAGAGAGCCGTGCACTTCCTTGTGTGGACACGGTAGGATAGGACCTACAGGCTTCAGTGTTTAGCCTGCCGGACTTGAATATTAAACTCCTCTCTGATTTGCATTCGTGTGATGCACGCTGCACAGGGGCAGCTCACTCTCATTGCACAGCTCATGTTTTAATCAGCATGGCTCCCTCAGTGCTATCTATACCACCATCCAGAGCCTGCGCCTCATTCCCCCCTACACATGCTATGTCAACATGTGTTTGATGATTGTGTTGCGTTCATACTTCTCGTATTCATATCTCCTCTGATCCTTCCTTTGATGCCGTTCTTTGTGACTCTCTGTTTTTATCTGGTTTTTCATTGTCCCGCCATCTCTCCCGCAGGCCTCTTTCTGGAATGTGATGCAGTCTTGTGTTGTTGTACCTGTACCTGAGCACACATCTGCACACCAGATGTTTACTAGGTTAGTGTGTGACTTCTTGCTGCAGCTGATTGAGTCTCACTCTTCCTCCTTGTCATTCACTAAAGCGATTTTTGAGTTTGTGGTAATTTGAGAGAGCCTTATTTGGGATATATTTGGTGCCCCACTCTTACTACTGCAGTGTTTTTGTTCTGCTCTTTGCAGAGACCTCTTATCAGATTGAAGCTCATGTTGAGATGTCTCTCTTTTTCTCTTCTTCTGAACTTCTTTCTTTGAGTCATTTTTCTTTCTACAGGTGGTACCATTTCTGTTTCCATGTAGCTCTTATAACTGTTGCTGTTGGCTGTCTACTAAATTCATTTTCTGTTAATTCCAAACAAATAGCAAAAAGCTATTGTTGAACATTTTTCACAGATAGACCTAACAGAGTACAAGTAGCAAATGTAAAAGCTTTCATGACCTGGATTCACTGTAGCTTACACTAGACTAAACCTTTAATGCATCTAATGTCACATTGTAACCTACAATGTGACATTTGCTAAACAGTGGGCAATTATGGGATAATGGCAAATGCTAGAACATAGGATCAAGTGCAGCACACTCTGGCTGTGTCATGGCTACAATTTAGCACACTGTACACACACAAGCACAGATAGTAGTCCAGGTACAGTAGTCAGGACGTGCTAAATGTACTAAACTTACTGTTTTTTTGGAGAGTGGATGTGTGTCGACTCTGGAAATAGGACAGTAGCGTATCCTGACACTGCGTTGCATTTAGATGCCACTGGTGTGTGTTGCCCTGTAGAGAGGTACAGAGAGGAGAGTCATTAAAGTTCATTCAGAGCTAGTAAAGTCAGTGTCATAGTAATATCTACTTGTTAACATTTGCTAACATTAGCACCATTAGCTACAAGGCAGGCTGTGACGGTAAAACCACTGAGTGTATTGAAGTGAACAAAAGTGGGTTTTATGGTTAATGAATTTCAATGTTCATTGGTAAGAGGATGCAATTCAATCATTGCATCGCTTTAAATTACTCTGTTATATCAGTTATACCACTAAAAATGAAGCATAGTTAACCCAGAGGACTGACGTCAAGGGATTGTTATTTTTGTAAAGAGATGTAGGGTATATTTTAGAAACTGAAAAGGATAGCACCAAGTGTCCAAGGAAATGTTTTGGTTGCTGGACAAAGCCATTCTTAAGAGGTGTGGCAGTGTTTTGGCTGCAGCATTCAGCTGCCCGGCGACGGTCCAGATGAATATGTCTCTGTTGTCTCCACTTGACTGCATCTCTCTGTGAGTTTACTACTCCGCTGTTCAACGGAGCACAGAATGACACTGCCTGTACTTTCCCAGGTGCAATTCCTCCTCCATATATTAGATTAAGTTCAAATCTGATCACCATGGACTCATGGTTTTGTGTAACAGGATTCATGTGATGAGCTTTTGTCTGACCAGCGGTCGTAACTCTGCCACTTGTTTGTGTGAAAGGCTCCTACTTGTCTGTCAATGGGAGGTCAAGCACGCTGGGGGTTTTCACACGTACAGGAGCAAACAGCAGTTACTGGTTCAGCTCCAGGACAGGAGCCAACGCAAACTCAGTAGAAGTATTTCAAGTATGCCTTCACACAAAGTGAGCCTCATTCTTTATGTTGTGTGAGTGAGGAAAACAGAACTCTCTGTCTTACTGACTCCAAAAAAGCAAAAAGCTGGTCAGTTGTGAGCAGAGCTTTGAGACAGCTGCTCAGACTAACTGATAGATAAATGTTTCTGTTTGAAAGATGGGATGCTGGCAGAGGCAGTCTTTGGATGGGTAATTTTGATTCAGCCCTTGAGGCCTTCCATCTAGATTTGTGGGTTGAACGGAGTCGTTTTATGATTTACTCGACTGGCAAGGAGACAGCAAGATGCTTGTTTATGGCAGCGATTTGTGAGCAGCGTTGAGTGAGAGGCTTTTGGCAGAAAACGCTGTCGCTATTTTTGGATGTCAAGTCTCTATTGGGTATTAGGGTAGAGGCTTTGTTTGTAATGAACCTCCATTATGTGGGGGAAAAGTGCACATGAAACATTGCTCACTTGGTACAGCTGGGGGAAGGCAGTGTTTCTTGTCTACGGTTGTGAAAAGATAGTGTTAGTGTCAGTTTTCAGCAACAGTTAGATTTTTTTCTTCTCTTCAATCAAATATGTAAAAGCTATAACATAGTGAAAGCCCTATACAAAATAAATTTCGTGTAAAACCCTAAAATGTTTATGACAGCAGCAAAGAGAAAACTCCATTGTATATTGCATTTGTTCCTCGCCTCTGTTATTTATTCCATCGCTTTGCTTCTGGCTGTGTTCCTCATGCTCCCTCTCTTTTTTGTAGTCGTAGCTGTTGAGCTATTGAGACATAAAACACACAGGGCTCAGGTTTCTCCCACTCCGTTTCTCCCCATACATTATTAATGTTACTTATCCTGTCTCACTTTTTGTTCCCTTTCCAAAGTAATTGGTTGCTAATTGCATCTGAGAGCTAATTTTAGACCATTACTCACTTTTAAAATGCCTTACGGTGCAAGTTAAGTTGTGATGAGACTTTTGTTGAACTTTTGATATTTTAAATTTGTAGTATAAAAATGGCAGTGCATATTTTAAATACAGTTTTGTATATGGTCAAATCCGTGTTCATAGTGCTTTTAATTACAGTGGACTCACACTATTTGTTTCTGAGTTAGTATTTTTATTTTTATTTTTTTTTTATCTTTTCAAGGATTCAGCTCTAGATACTTGAGCAGAGGTGCAGTGGCTCCCCCTGATGGTACCTGGCGTAATCTGATCTAGGAGACACCCATGCCCATCTACTGCTGACTTGCAAGAAATGCACCAACTGACTCTCCACCTCAAGACAACATATGGCTGATACTGCAAGGTTAGCGAGAAAGAAACACCTGAAGCCTGAATATAGTTTGCTGATGCATCTCAGCTGCAGGTGAACCCCGTTTCTGTTTCACCAGGTGAGGACGTGGTTGGGAGTGTGAGTTGTAAAGTCCCCAGAATTACATCACATGGAGGTCAAAGGACATCTGATCACATCCATGGGTTTGGGGGCTCCCGGTGAGTCATAACGACTTCTCACAGTGTCGTGACGCACACTTTCATGTCTGGACAAGCCTGAAAAGGTCTGGCAAATATATCAGCTTGTGTTTTTTCTGACAGTTCAACAGAAAGAAAGCAAAAGTGTTTTTCTCCAAGGAAGAGCCAGCTGAAAAAACAGCTGTATGTGTGAAGGGCTTTTGTTCACGTACTGTCACCACAGCTGTCAGATAATCTTATCAGAGCACTGAGTTACTGTGAACACACATCACGTTGTTAGAAACAGATACTTTAAAATGCAACACTGGAAACATTAGCAAAAGATTTAATTCTTAAACTGTTTTTAGACTGTTTTAAACAGTAACGTTTCTTAACTTTCTTGATTCCTTCACATCTAAATTCCAGTGATTTGGCCTAAAATATCCAGTCTCCAGCTGTTAAAGGAGAAGTCTGGCATTTTTCTACAAGTTTCTCATGGTAAACAAACCCCATATTGACAACAATGTGTTAGTCCGTCTCTCAAAACCTTCTGACTTCCCGACCCTGTCAGTGGTTGTTAGTGAAGATGTGAATCTTTAAAGACGGGTCACAAATCCAAAGTTTCATTTTTTATTGATTTTTTTTTTTAAATGCTTAATTATTTTCCAGAACAACTGGGTGCTTCTGTTCTTAGTGAACTTTACTCAAACACAAGTTGTGCGTTTGTTTGTTAGCTTTGGACTGACTCAACATAGTTCAATGTACCACCAACATGCCACCCAGTGCAACGTCATGGCTCATAGATGTGTTTTAATAGGCTTTAGACAACAAATGACATGAGATGTGTTGAAAGAAAAAAAAAATGGAATATTTCCAGCCATATCCTTTGATTCCTCTGTCTCTGTCTGGTGTGTGATATGTTCTGTGATGTGTAGATGTTCAAGGCAGCCAGGACAACAAGCTGCAGGCTGAGAGGATCGCAGCTTTGCAAGAGAGGAAGCAGGCCCTGGAGGCTCTCCTCAACACCAGAGTGGGAGAGCTCAAACAAGTCTGTTTGCAGGAAGCGGTGAGTGGCTCTCACTTCAATTCTGAAACATTCTGTGTTTAAATGATAACTGCATTATTATTATTATTATTATTATTACTGTGTTATTACTGTGACTGTGTTAAATACAGTATATCTTTATATTGTGAAAAAATAAGAAATAAGAAAAATCTCAAATCCTAGATGCAACTGGCAACTTGGTGAGAATCAGTCGTGTGTTTTTTTTCTCATATAAAATGGGCTGCATATTAATATTTGCTCGATTGCTCCGGAAAGCTCGTCCGCACATGTTAATGAAGCGACAGCCGCCTCAGCTTTTCATTAACAGCTGTTTAACACTGTTTTCAGCTGGATGTATGGTGCCTCGCTCTGTCTCTGTATGTTTTATTCTTGGATTCACAAGTTGTCTGCTCTGTTCTTGTAATTTGATATGTAATCATGCACAAGTATTAATATATGAACACGATGTAGACGTGCCTTGTGTGCATTGGTATTTGTACTGTATAAATCTCCCAGCAATTTTCCTGCTCTAGCTCAGGACCCTGGCAGATGAATGAGCTTACAGCTGTGCACAGGATTATCTTGTGTTGATGTCTGCTCTGTTGTCAGTGTATCTATATTTGAATTTCACTTCTCAACTGCAGGTGTTATCCTGTTTCTGTATTTTTGACATATCCATTTCAAGGGTTTTATTGAGTCTTAGGGTAATTTATGAAGTGGTGGCACTTTATGTGACACTTTGGAGCTCATAGGCCAGTGAGAAGGATTTTAGTAACTGGAGGTTAATAAATGTCCTCTACAGGAGCTGACTGGGAAGTTGCCACGTGCTTTCCCCCTGGAGACGGGAGAAAAACCCCCACTTGTGCAGCGCAGGGCTGGCTTGGCGCCCAACACCAAGGCAGAGGTAAGTCAACACCTTGAATATCAATTGTGTTTACGCAGCAGCTGTATTGCTGTGTGTACTTGTGGTCTGACGCGGCCGATTGTCCCTGGCTGCAGGATGAGGCTGCCCAAAGAAAGCAGATGAAAGCCATCTTCACCGGTGCTCTGTACAGACACTCAGAATCGGATCGAAATGTCCCAAATAGCAAGAGGACAGTGCATCGGGGGTGTCACACAGGTATAATGACACAGCACTCACACAACTGAGATAAGTGAATGAAAACAAAGCCACCTTTTGTACATTTGCATTTATGTTTACCAAAGATATCAGATGTCCCGCTGCATTGTCTGTGACCTGGATGTTTGTTGTCTTTCAGAGGACACTGTCATGTCGGAGAGTACAAGCTCCATGTCAGATTCAACTTCCCATGACAATGGTGAGTGAACCGTGTACAAACTGTCTGTCTCTCTCTGCCTCTGGTGGATACTCTACTGTATATCCATATTCATAATGAGCTTAACTGAAACAACAGCCTGTAGGAACAGCTGAATGTATCTGCCAGTGTTTTCACATGCAAAATACATCGCTCACACTTAGTGGGTGGGGCGCTCATTTTCACTTCTGGTGTTAAGACACCAAATAATCACATTTCAGTTGTAAAACCAAAATAGCACCCTTGATTTGTTGTCATTAAAAGATAGTTTCTTTGTTTTTCTTTCTCCCAAAAGAGTCTTCTCCCAGCGTGGCCGCTGACCAGCGCTCTCTGTCGCAGCCCCGTCTCACTGTGGGCAGCCCTGACCACAGGATCAGCAGGAAACTGTCTCCAGTAGAGATTTACTACGAGATGAGGACACGCCGCAACTCTGTCACAAGCTCTGTGAGGTACTTATCTTAAAGTGAGCCGATGCTGCAGACTGTGCAGTCTGCTTGATCTGTCTGGGAGTGTACATATTATTGTGTACACATGCTCATAAATGCATCCATGTCCTCTTGTTGCGCCTCTCACAGCCCAACTCACTCGCTACCAAGAAGTGCGTCTAACGTTGAAGGTAGAAGTGTTCCAGCGACTCCTCTCCTGGCCCGAACTGCTCCAATCAGCGTTCATGTCCGGTAATGCACGGCTGCTTTTGTGTGATGCAGCAGAACTACAGCTCCCTCCCTCTGTGATAGCTGTGTGGTTGGAAAACGCTTAATGACTTAGTTTAACGCAGAAATAGAGTCAGGGTTGTAAAAACGATTAGTGTCATATTTAGCTACCAGCAAGGGCTCAAGCTTATCGTTTGGTCTTTGAGCATAAAAATATGTCCCTTCTTAAAGGATTTTCTGTGAAATGCAGTTACACGGTTTTGATTAAAATTGCCTTCACTCACTCTTTATCCATAGTGCTCAGAGTCCTCTCCTAATGTAAGCTGTTGTTGTGCTCTTGTCTCTGCCTTAGGTCAGATGCATCGGGCGGTAATGGGTTGAAGCAGTGGTCTGGCAGCCTGGATGTCCCGTATATGATTCCATTGGCCCCTGAGGGCTCATCCTCTGACCGCCGAGGCTGCCCGTACAGCTCCCGAGCCAGACGCAGTAACAGCTCTGAGGCCCTGTTGGATAGATCGAGTCTCCCTGATGATCCAGCAACCAGAAACGGGATGCCCCCCAGAGGAGGGCCCTACAAGAGCTCAGAGACGCTGACTGATGGAAAGCTGCGACACATTCACCTGGGCAGCCCTGAGAGACATGTGGACGGCTCTGTGGAACAGGCCAAAATGCGTCTGTCCATGGGCGGCAGAGGAGCTGGGGGAGGCTACAATGAGCTATTAATGGACTATATCTGGGGGAAACAGCAGAGGATGCAAGTGCAGCACCACCTGTACCAGTCCACAGGGAGGATCTGGCAGGACATGACCTCTCCTCGATCCTCCACAGCGGTGGCGCCGCCCCATGCCAACGGCTTTTCTCATTCCCAGGTGCATCTCCCCAGCGCTGCACCTCCTTACAGCCCCATGGTCCTCCGAGGGTCCCAAGCCGAGCTGCGCAGGGTCAAAGTCACCAGAACCAAATCTTGTGGACCCTTTATTCCTTTGCAGCAACATCCCCAGGATGCAATCCTATTATCAGCATACGAGTCTCCCCTTCCTGCCACTGGCACCACCACATCCTCCATCCCCAACCTGCACCCCTACCAGACTGAGCTGTCTGGCCCCTCCTTCAGTCGCAGACCCCCACAGTTCTCTCTTCCGACCCCAGAAGACTCAACCAGAAGCCTGCATAAAGCCCTGGCTCTGGAGGGACTGAGGGACTGGTACCTGAGGAATGCCCTCGGCTATCCACCTGCTGCCTCTAAGGGCCACGAGGCAGGGATCTCTCGCCTTTCACATCCCCACCCGCTGGTGCACCAGGCCCAGTCTGTACAAGGTGAAGCAGCCAACCTCCACAGGCCTCAGATACCCCAGTCAGCCAGCTTCCACGGTCTCCCACTGCATGGAAGGTCAGTACTTATGTTTTTTTTGTTTTTTTTTTTTTGTTTTTTTTTTACATTTATTATTTTAATTATATCTTAGCACTCTGTCTCTTGTACATGGTCTGTCTGTCTATTGGGAATCCTCACAGTGTTGTGAGCTACAGTAGAAGCTCGAGGAATTGAACTCTTTCTCTCATTATTGTTCATTGTTTTGTATTCGACAAATTGCACTGCACACAAGGAAGAAGAAACATACTATGACTTTAAGAGGGACATTTTGATTGTACTACACATACCAACATGCATGTTTGCAAATACAGTCACTGAATCAGTTTGTACTATTGAGATTTGCCTAATCATGTTTCTCCATGGAAGCTGGCAGCAGGTCTTCCAGCAGAGGATGGTGCAATTACCCTGTCACCCTGTCCCCAAACAAACAATCCATCTGTCATCCTGTGATGTTTACAGTTGTGGGTGTTTTATTTTTGTTTCTTTTTTGCATGGTCAGTGCTATCTCATGCCAGCATCCACACTTGGTTGTTTCCTGATCAAAAACACTCTCCTTCAGATACAACTCAGACCTCCATGAATTGCCTACAATGACCCATGAGGGACGAGAGTCATGTTTACACATACAAATGGCAACATGCATTAATGGGCCGCTTAATTATGATAGTATTTTTTCTTTCTTCCTTAATTTCATAGGGATTTTATGAAGTTTGGAGGGCGCCCCTCTCTAAGCTCCCTCATATTCTGACCATGATTCATACTTTTTATTTCATGAAGGTGTACTCTCTGTGGTTTTATGCTTCACTGCATGCCTCTTGTTTGTGGAGTGCTGTATTGATTTGTTTTGCCTCCCCCAACAGGTCGATGGAGTTCTCTCTGTATCAGGAGACTCCTCATCCACAGATGCAAGAGGTGACCCCAAAGGAACCCAGCGCAGACCCAGGCACCCTAGTCTGATGCAGCAGAACACACACATACACACACACACACACACACACACACACTCACACACACACACACACACACACACACTCACACACACACACACACACACACACACTCACACACACACACACACACACACACACAGTCACACTCTTACACAGACAAATTGATACAATGTGACCTCAATTGCAAAGCAAAACACGGCAACCTCAGCAGAAAGAGACTGGAATAAATGACAAACTGTAGCTGTGCAGTGTGAAAAAGCCTTGGCAAGTTCCCCGTGTTATAACTGATTCCACCAGTATGAAATTCAAACCCAGTGCTCTCATGTGGATGTGCACTGGTGTTGACTTACGGAGTATGTAACAACAACATGGTCATGCTGTATATCGATATTTCTGGTCCAACACGAGCAGTGAAGTCCTTCCTAATAACCCCGAAAAAGTCTCCCAAGATATACTTTTTTACAGAATATATACAACTCTAAATCACTATTTTGTATCTTCTGAGATATAAAGAACAGTTATACTAAAGAGGTAATTTATTGCTCATTAATCGCGTGATATACAAAGATGTTATATGAGCTCATGTCATTTGAAAAGTATTAATACATGCTGATGAATGTGTGTTTGTAAACTATATAAAACGCAAAAACAAGCTTCAGTCCTCATCTGCCATTAATTTCACAACCATTTGTATTTTTCATGTTTGATAAATGAAACAGGCCATGAACTGTAGCGTACTGGTGTAGCAGGACGGGAGTGCCTAAATGTTTTAATATCAAAACTAAACCTTGGTTAGAAAACTTTAAAGTGCTTTCTAATAATCTGAAATGCTAGCATTAAACCTCGGTGAGCTTAGTCCAATCAAAAACTGAAATCAGTTCACGATGTCACTAAATTAGGATATTTGGAATGATGTCATATATATTGTGATTTTTCTTGGTTTTGTTTTCTAGATTCAGCTCTGTGCTGGCTGATAAATGTAGCTTTCTCTGTGCTGACCTTGCCAGAATAATTAGACTAGTTTTAGGAAAAACCTGAGGGCTGTTATGAGACCTACTGTATGGCAGTAGCACATGACTGTATGACAATAATTTACACATATCAAATCATTTTTTTTCTGCATTTAGTTGTGGAGGATTTGAGTGTCATACAGAGCACTTTATGAACATCTTAAGCCTTAATTCCCTATGAAATTGTCACCATGACAGATGACAGGCAGTAGGAAGGTTCAGACAGGGTTTACAACCGGGCAAAGTAAAGTGAGTTTTGTCAAAATCTGCTGAAGGTCTATCTGAATGTTAGTCTGTATATAGCGTGGATTGTACTGATGAGTTTCAAGCTGATATTTTACTCCCATACTAACATTGTAATTTTTAAAACTAACCTGATAAAAAAGTATTTAATCACGATAACCTCCCCCAGTCGTTCCACCCCCAAGTGAGCACTATATAATTGGTTGTAGGAAGGGAGGTTGATGGTGTGAAGAGAATAGGGCTGCTGCAGTAATGACTGATGGTGTGAGCAGGTCTCATACCAGAAAATTTGTTTATGAGAATTGATGCTGGCTGATTTTTGTATTTGTAATGATTTCGACTCATTTCATGTGTTTGGTTTTTTGTGTTGTTAAAAAAAAAAAAACAACCTTTTTAAACATTTTTTTAAAAATCAGAATAGTTATGCACCATCATACATTTCTAAGTTGTTGTAACCAGAGTCTTGGTAGCATTATGCATTGTAAACATGAGAAAAATCAGATCGAGAAATAAACTCTTCAATGAAACTAAAAATATTTGTCTTGGTGTAAACAGAACTCAACATATTTTTTAAGTATTTTTTTTTCATTAATGTAATTGACCTTTGGCCATCTTAGGACTCATTTGAATGTAATTCTTTACGTGTGTCATAAGTGCTGTTTTTTACTCTGTTACAAGCTGTAGCACACCATGAAATGTTACCTGGTTTCTTCTGCTGTCTGATGTTCACATCCTCTCAGTATCCAGCTTCATAGAGCTTCTTTCAGCTGGTTAAAACCTGAAATCAAAGACCAAACTGCTGTGCACTGGGGGTCGTAAATGTATTTTTCATATAATGTACTCTGTAAGTTTAAAATAAATAATATAAATTTAGCTCTAAAGCAAATTTATTCAAACTATACTATATTTATGAACCTATAACATTTTGTAGCTATCTACTGTAGCTCTATCTCATCAGTGCAGGAATTGGTAATGTGTGTTAAAACCATTTCATTCAGCAGTGTGACGTGTTTATATTTGATTATTCAGATTTTTTTTAATTTTTTTTTTAGATATTTAAGTGCAGCTGTTTTCTCTTTCACTCCTCTCTTTATAACTAGGCCTATGAAATATAGGCTAAATAGGCCTGCCCTATACTGTATGTATGAGATTGTGCATTCATTCTACTTAATAAAGTGTCATGTTGAAAACAAAACATAGAATGTGTCAGACATATCTGTTTATTGTAAGACAAAAGGCCCTTTTCACAGCAGGCATTTTGACCTGTCAGGACAGGAGAAGCACAGGAGTAAATTTTACTGTTAATGATGGCTCTGTTCCTTTCCTATTAGTCAGCCATGTCAGTGAGCCAGCACACACACAGTTGCAGAGCCCTGAAACTATTTAAACTTAGTGAAGGAGCATTTTTTACATCTCTGTTGTCCTATCCTGTCATATCTCTACTGTCTGTAAGAAATACATAAAAATGCTAAAAAAAAAAAAAAATACGTAAATACGGAGGTAAAAGCATGCTTTGTAATGTTACCAAACTACCAAACAAAATGAGTGCTGTTGTCCATACAGTCCTGTCTAATCAGAAAAACTGAAAACACCTGTGTTGGTGGACCATGGGTGTGAAGGGGCTTCAAGATCATTTTTATGGTTTAGTCCTTACAGTAGTCCATAAATGGAAAACTGGTCTAATTAATAATCTCAGACGCACTTTTAAATAATTTTAAATCTATGAATTTGAAATGTTGCTACACAAGAGTAAGTTAATATTGTCATTCTGTGTATAGTATTTTTTTTTTCAATCTGTAGCATTGCCATAGTAACCTGTAGTGTTTCTGCACTATTACAATACGTTGAGTGAAATTTACAGTAGTTATATTACATGCTATTATGTTTGTACGTATTTTTCTTGGTAAGTGCAGGGTGTGCATTGCTTCTAAATGCAGTAATTGGATTAGGAAAATCAAGGATAAAGTAAATAGATAAATAGATAAGAAAAACACCTCCTCGCCACCTCTGGAAATAGAACTGGTCGCCACATGGTGAAAAATGTTGTCAGAAACATACCGTGCAGAAGCAGCAGCAGCAGCAGCAGCCGCAGCCTGCTATTCCTGGACCTGACTGTCTCACACACACACACGGAGCAGAGGAGCACAGCAGGGGGCTCTAATCCTCGTGCCATGATTTTTTTTGCACGTTACAAATATTAAAACGGGATATATCACTCAAAGGGGTAAGTAGTTGTTGAGTGTTTAGCACGTGCGAATGAGGCTCATTGTATTTTTGTACTCGTGTCATGTCAAGACCAGCAACAGGTACTGAACTTTTTTTTTTGTCCTCCATTAGTCCAAACGAGACTTCCGGCAAAACCCATCAAAATAATAGCACGTATGACTCGGTGTAACTGCGAGAGTAAAACGAGATACAAGTCAATTACATGGAGTATGCAAAATACATTTTTTAAAACAAGAAATATAATTGTTAAAAGACAATGCGGAACAAAGTTTAGCTAGCTGTAGAGCTGTGTCATAAACAGTATACAAACACGCTGTCCAAACAGCTGTCAGTAGTAAATCCAAAGCTACATTGAAGGAGCTATAGAGGGAACAAGGACTTTTTTCCCCTGCAAAGGACTAATCCATGCAATGTTGTCCGTTAAAAGTCAACACATTTGTTCCAAAAATATTGTTTACGTTGTAAAATGTTACTTCACTCAATTTTAAATATCCAGAAAAAATTGGCATCAATCAACTCAAACTGGCAACATGACCATTAGCGTGTAAAACTAAAATAATTCAAACTAATACGCTAACAGCTAAACTGTTAGTGCACAGTGGTTAAAGTGCATATTGTTTGCACTCTGCAAACTCTCAGGTTTTATCTAGCGAACAAATACCTATGTACGGCTGGAATTTTATTTTGAAGTACTTGTCTTTTTTTTATTTAATGTCATATCACTTGATCTCTTGTAGAAATCAGTACATCTTGCCAGTTCCATTATATAAAGTGTACAACCACACAAAAGTAAGCCTACCTTACCACTTATTGAGTACAGACAGAGCTGTCTGGAAAGACTGTAATTTCTAATAGTTTTACTGCCTTAACAAAATAATTGCCAGACATACAGACATAAAGAATATCTAGCCATATATCCCTTGAAATGATGAAATGATGAATTAATTTGAATTGCCAGCCGTTCATGTTTACAACTGTAGTGCCCACACTATGACAGTTTGTGTGGTTTCAGGATGAGTTCAGTTGCAGCTGGGTTAGTGTCAGAAGCTATTTACGTTGACATGCCATTCATCCAGCTAAAAATAAACATACACATTCACTGGCCCCTTTGAAATGTCATTGCAAACAACCCACTGCAATCAGCACAAGCTAGCAGCTAGAGACACACAGCCAGAAAGAACTCTTGTTTCAGACATGTAGGCATGAAGACTTCCTTCCATTTTTAAGTGTCCAAATACATTTTTGTTGCAGCTTTCTCCCTGAGTGCTGCTGTCACCTGGGCCCATCTGAGCTGTGCCCAAACTCAGCAGGCTCCAGTTAAACATGTCGTCATCATATGCTGCTGCTATATCAGCCCTTCTTTCAACCAGCTCTTCTACTTCACCCGTCAAACCCAATCTTGACCCCTCCCCGGGCACAACAGGGAGTCCTAAACCTTCCCTCAAGCCCAACAAACCCCCCCCTGCAGTAAAGATACAGGCTCATTCACCTGAGCCTCTGGGAACCTATGAGGAGCAACAGGAGAATCCTGCAGACTATGGCATAGGTAGGCGGCACCGATGCCAAACACCAACATGCTGTCTGAGATCTTTTCTTTGATGCAGGTGGCACATTTTGTTGCAGGTGGTTATTACCTTGTTGAGATTGGAGAGATTTTTGTTGACCGTTACCAAGTGGTCAAAAAGTTGGGATGGGGTCACTTCTCTACTGTGTGGCTGTGCTGGGATATGGAGTAAGTACAGATTTGGCCTTTTGACTTTTCATAATAACATAATAACATAATATATCATAAACATAGTAGTAGCTAACTACCATAATTGTTTGCATGCAGGAAAAGGCGTTTTGTGGCTCTGAAGGTGGTGAAGAGTGCTCAAACATTCACAGAGACGGCACTGGATGAGATCAAACTTCTGAAATGTGTCAGTGTGACCACACAGCTTTTCTACTTAATAATAATAAGTCATTTTAGCGTATTCTTACAATACACATTATAGTATACAATTGGACACAACCTGCATCTCTGACTGTGGCTTATATTATATTCATTAAATCATGACAAGTGCTAAGTCATGGTGTCATTCGATCACACTGCAAATGTCTTTAGCATCTTTATGTGTGATATCTGATCATCAGGTAAGGGACAGCGACTCCAAAGATCCTAAACGAGAGAGAATCGTGCACCTCATCGATGACTTCAGGACCTCCGGAGCAAATGGAGAGCGTATCCTTTACAGAGAGGAAATTGTTAAACGACATGATGTCCCTATGCTTTACCTTTTGGTGCAGGTATGACTTTTCTATCAAGTTGTTTTTAAATCCTTCTGTTCACAAGTGTGCCTGCATAGAGACAGACAGACCTAACAAAATGGTGGAACTTAAAATATTTGGATCATCTCAGTGGGTTTTTAGATTTCTCCAAATACCTGAGAGGCTCTGATGGTTTGAAACAAGGCCCTTAATTGCTCTCCAGATGTGTGCATGGTTCTCGAGGTGCTTGGCCACCAGCTGCTGCGGTGGATCATCAAATCTAACTACACTGGCCTCCCCCTGCCCTGCGTTAAGAGCATCCTCAGACAGGTACTGTGCAACCTTTTATTCCATCTTCAATCAGCCTCCCTGTCTTTCACCACTGACTGAGCTCTTTTTGTGAACAGATTATCTTCTATTTTTGCTGCTCAATTGACATGAGGTGCAATGACAGTGACTCAATTTTCATTCTTTATCACAGGTTCTGCAGGGTTTAGATTACTTGCACACTAAATGCAAGATTATCCACACAGACATCAAGCCAGAAAACATCCTGCTGAGAGTGGACGAGGTTTATATTCAGAAACTGGCGGCCAACACCAAGCTGTGGCAGCTGCCCCTGTCCTCTGCTATCACCAGCTCCTCAGGTTAGGGATGCTCTGTTAGTAATCAAAAAAATGCTATACTGATCCTCTGTACAATATGTCTAGGTTGAATTTTATTTCTGTATTTTTAACACTATGTGCTTCTTTTCCTTTGATGATGTTTTTACTTTCTGCCAGTAAACGGAGGCTCCAGAGAAAAGCAGGTTCGTAACCTGAAAATATGCTCTTTTCTTTATTATTTAATTCTTTTATTATGACATTAGTATTTCTTTTAAAACCACATTGTGATCTGTGCCTTCCTGCTATGACTTCTCAAGAGTTGGTCCAACTTTTTGGGGAAGCTGACTGGAGTTTTCCATACTCTTGGGGAGTGGGTAAGATTGATGTTGTGTTGGGTTTTTGCACATTAACTTCTTAATTGCATCTTGACTACATCCGAAGCCTGGAACACACCAGAGGACATGTAGGGAAGTGAAAAGGCGGGGCACTAGTCATTTAACAACTACCTCTGGGGGACATCACAGTAGGCGACCAATACCGTCACTTTGCCGTACTTTTTTTTACCCTATCACACTATGACATCAAAGAGACAGCTGAAATCCCTGAAGAATATTGTACATTTCACAGCATAAACTTAATATACTGTATTTACATGAAGCAACTTGTCTGGCTCATTAGAGTCAAGACAAATAACGAGCGGAAACAAGGAGTACTTACATATTTTTATTGGACAGCTCCTGTATTCACTAATAGACAAGTATCTATAAGTATCACTATTGGAGTCCAGAGATATATTGAAATAATGGAATGGCCTCTGACCATATTTGGCATGTTTCCATATTCTCTCATTACTCATGCTTTTGTTGAATTTCCGCTCAAACTTGCTTTCTCTTGCGTCATTATTATGTCAACAACAGGCTCCTGTAGCTCAAGTGGGTGGAACAGGGTGCGTCAGACGGGACACAAGCTCAGATTTTGATGTCCTTCTAACCATGTCCACTATAGTTTCAACATAGCCACTTGTTTGCATCCTACTGCTTTACAACATGTAGAGGAACAGATTCAAAATTCATTGTTAAGATATTAATACATGGAATTCATGCAAAACTCTGTAGGCTTATAGTAACTACAGACCATATGAATAGAAAACACCTGTGTAGGGAAAAAAACAATGACAATTTAGTGAGTGAATCAATGGCTCAAACACGCCATGATTTCATTCTGTAGCTCTATGTAAGATATCTTGTAAAAGAAGCCGATGAACGGTCATAGAGTACATGCTTCTTAAACATATATATGTGTGTTCAGTATATGAATATGATGAATGTGCATGCACTGCTGTCTGCCACAGTGTCTTTTTTTGATACTACCACCGCAGATATATTCAAGCCAAACTCAAAGTAGCTTTATTTTGCATGATTTGCTGCACTTTCAAAACAGGCATGAAGTTGTTGTGATGATTCACTGAACATTTTTTTTGAATTCATTTTTTTCAGTCCATGTTCTCTTTCTGAATTTTTCCTCACAACTGACTGCTTCCTGCAGTCCAGCAAGGTCTCCAGGAGCTCAATTAACCGACTGACGAGGAGAGACAGGAGTCGACGCGGACAGGAGAACACAGCTGACCACAAACAAAGAGACAAACCTCATGTGTCGTTTTCTGATGTCACTCCTCCCTCTAGCACCCATAGCTCCACCGGTCACTCTAAACTCACAGGTCCTAACCTCACGTTAAGGAGGCAGACTCTGCTGTTGGAGGACGGACTGGACTCAGCTCCACACAGTCACAGAGACTCCATCTGCTCATGGCCATACCTCAACACAGATGCTCCTGTCTCTGGCTCTAGATCAGTGTTATTACATCAGACTGCGGACAATGAGCCGCCTCCACCTTCATCATCATCACCCTCTGGTTAGTCTCATAACATTCGTGTTGTTTTTCTTTCCCCCGCTAAACTATGGTGTCTGTGACTATGACGTATGAAGTTTATTCTGCAGTGGAATGATCCTCTTAGGTGTCAAATGTTTCATTGTATTTCAGGTATCAGTGACTCAGATGTAATTTTGGACCTACTGAAACCACAGAATGCTGATAAAATCCTCATCAAGATTGCTGACCTGGGCAATGCCTGCTGGGTGGTGAGTTGGTTAAAATGAAATAGTTTCATCCACCCAGTAATCCCATATCTCCTCCATGGCTTCATAATCCTCCATTATTCATTCATTTTTTAGGTCACAATGTATTATGAACCAGATCTAGTGAAGATTTGATGAAATTTCTTGGAGGCGTTTTGAAAAAAGTGTCAAGCAAAAAAATCTGCTTTTACACCTCAGTTGTCAGATCAATGAAACAAACTGCAAACTGTTTTATAAATGGCCACATGTCTAGTTTATAAAACACTGCCAGCCCATTATTTTTACAGAACACAGTGTGACAGGTGCTTTCTGTGGAGCACAGTATGACAGCCATATTTACCATGCCCTCCAGTGAAAAACACAGCTGCCATATGTTTCCAGTAAGATGAAACTGTGTGGGCAGATTTGAAACGTAGCTTGAGAGAGACGTACACTATTATCTTGTGCATTTCAGTGCAACCCAGTGAAACAGCACTGGGTTGTTGTTGTTATGTTTCTCATTTCAGTCAGGAAAAGAGACAATGGGGTTATTTTAAAAAAAACACCTTTAGCCAAGCTAGCAGCATGGCTCTATGGATGCTAATGTCCACCACTTTGGTCCAGAGACTGAAATATCTGACAACTATTGGATGGATTGCCATGCACTTTGACACACATCAATGTCCCCCTCAGGATGAATTGTAACCACTTTGGTGATCCTCTTGCTTTTCACCTAACCCCACCTTAACATCAAAGTTTCACTTGTCCAGGACTCTGGCTTAAGATCCAACACCTCAGTCTCAGCTGTGCTACTTGTCTTTTGTGCTAATTATGTTTACATGCTAACCTACTAAACAAGCATGCTGACTATGATTAACATTATAGCTTCTTATCATCACCATATTAGAATTGTTACTGTTAGCATGTCAGCATATTAGCATTTAGCTTAATGCACAGCATTTCTTCAAGTACAGTCTCAAATAGCTGTTAGCATGTATTAAGTTGAATAAGTTACAGTTAATTTTTTAAAACATTAAAATCTCATCTCTCCTGTTGTTAGCACAAACACTTCACTGAAGACATCCAGACGTGTCAGTACCGCTCTGTGGAGGTCCTGATCGGTGCTGAGTACGACACACCAGCTGACATCTGGAGCACCGCCTGCATGGTGAGACAAACACCTGCACAGATGTGTTTTTTCTTTAATTGTTCTCCATCTCATATTATGCCTCTGTGCCTGCAGAAGATATAATAATGTTTTCGGGTTGTTCGTCCGACTGTCTGTCCCATTCTCATGAAGAATATATCTCAGGAACGCCTTGAGGAAATTTCTTTCTTCACTTGGATTCAAGGATGAACTGATTAGAATTTTGATGGTCAAAGGTCACTGTGACCTTAGATTTGACATCAGCATCTTTGTTCCTTTGTGTGCTCTTTAGGCTTTTGAGCTTGCCACTGGGGACTATCTGTTCGACCCCCAATCAGGAGCCAGCTTCTCCCGAGAGGAAGGTTTGTTTTGGTCACTGCATCCCTTTTGTCCTTGATTAAACTAAATGTGCTCATAATACAGCATCTTTCTGTGTCTCTTCAGATCACATTGCCCACATCATTGAGCTGCTGGGACCCCTCCCATCTCAGTTTGCCCTCTCAGGGAGAAATTCCAAACAATACTTCAACCGTAAAGGTAAAGTGTACAAAATTGTTCAAAATAACATTATGCGCTTCATACTATGAAATTTCCTGCATCTGATATTTGCACTCAGACACTTTTCCAATACTCAGAATATAGTTGGAACATTTTATATTATATTGTATAAATGTTAAAAAATGATTTTAGAGTTTAGTTTCCTGATTCTTCATATTATGGTGGAGCCGTCACACTTTGTGGTAGATGGTGTTTGAGATAAATTACAAACTTTATATTAACAATTTATTTGCAAAAAGAAGACAAAGGTGTTGTATCAGTCTACTTTTTACCTTGTCCAGGACAACTGCGACACATCTCGAAGCTCGAGCCATGGAGCTTGTTTGAAATCCTACAAGATAAGTACGAGTGGCCGCAGGAGGAAGCCGCCCAGTTCAGCTCTTTCCTCTTGACCATGTTGGAGCTGCTGCCGGAGAAAAGAGCCACGGCTGCCCAGTGTCTGAAACACCCTTGGATTGCCTCCTAGACAGCCTGGCCCTGTATCGTTCAGAGCCCAGTGGAATAGCTCTCTGTTCAGGAGCAGACTCAGACATATTGCATGTGACATAGGACTTGGGTCAGCTGTGGGAGTAGTCTGGTGCTGGCATCATGAGCACAGCTTTCATAAATATTTATTAGCCTGACTAAGAGCCTTTTCACAGTTTGGATGTTCGGTCTTTAAATGGCCATCACATCTAATTCAGGCACAGCAACGACCAAAGAGAAGTTTTGTCTTACTGCAAAAGTGCCTTTTAACATGATGATGGAGTTCTTGAGTGTCATTATGCTGACATAACATTGTTATTATTCAGGAGTTATTATGAGACAGGTATAGTGGCTTCAGAAATGATTCAGGCCCGTCCACTTTTTGCACTTTACTGTGTTGTAGACTTAATTGTAAATGGATAAAATTGCCAATTTTGCCCATCGATCTTCACTCACTAACACAGAGTTCCTTGGACTTGTTCTGTGCCCTTCTAAACTATAACCACTCAATTCAGTTTATCTAGTTGTGAATTGTCAAGTGGACTCCAGTCAAGTTCTAGACCTATCTCAAGAAAAATGAAAGCAAGCAGGAGGTGATGAGAAATGAGAGGTGTCAGTTTTTGGTTTTTAAATTCTTGAAATTTTCTCACTTTCACAATGTGGATTATTGAGTATGAATTGACAGGCAAAATGGCAATCTTATCAATGTAATATTAAATCTACAACACAATGAGTGTGCAAACAGTGAAAGGGTCTGAATACTTTCTGAAGCCTCTGTAAATCAAGATCCCTTTGAAGAAATGTTTATTGAAATACACGGAAAAAGTTGCAGCAAACCAGTCAGAAGCATGAGATGGATTTATTCAAAGAGAACTCAGTGTCCGAAATGTCAACTTGAAAGATTACCTTGATGACTCACCTCAGAAAAACGCACTTTATATGTTGGTTTATGAAGAACAAACTCTGACAGGAACCTCATTTTAGGTGAAAATGTAATCAAAATGGAAATGAGATAGAATTTTGAAATTATTCACTAAAGTATCAGGTTAAACATCCAGACATGATTATCGGTGGTTGCGGCAGCACTGAAAGTTAACCCTAATAAATCATTAAATGCCATCAGGAATTACTCCCTCCTTTTTTACAATCCCTGAGTGAGTGAGCGAGTGTGTGTATGTGTAATGTGTTGACTGTTAAGATCTGGTGTGTTGTGCATTCCTTGCATGCTCACATTCAGCAGGGCTCTGAGAGGGGGTTGGAAGGAAGAAGAGGGAGGAGTTAGTCTCGTGTAAAGGCAAGCATATGTCCGGATGTTAGAAAACTCACAGATTTTCTTCTAGCAACTAGAGGAGTTGAGAAGAGGACAGGGAGCGGTGCCTGCCCGCACATGTAAGTCTTATTTTCTATTAGATTTTAATGAGAGACCTTTTAAGGATGCATGGGATGGTTTTTCTTTTTATGCCTAACAAGTGTTTGTTCCTGTGTTGCTCAAGGGAGGCGGATCAGTCTGAGTATAATTCCTGTTTTGGACTGATGAGTGCGTGCACTCATAGCACTGGGGGAAATTGGGGGAGAACAAAGATTAGATATACTGCCAAACTGGCATTACTGCAATACTCACCAGTCATGCCATTTTCACAGTTTTCTCATAACCTTTTCATGATGTGGGTTGTATGCATGCCATCTAACTTTGTACTACACAATTGTGTCTCTAAACACTGATCAAAGTGTTTATCAAGCCATGCCAAGACATTCTGTATTTTAGTTTCTGAATGTCTTGCTGTATGTCTGGAGTAAGCCAAAGTAAAGGTTAAAGTCCCAGTGTTCTGCCTTTTGTGACACAGCTCTTAACCCCCAACCAGTTGCCATGCAACTCAAACTCCAAATCAAAAGGAATTACCTCAACCACCACTGGTCTTTCACAGTTGCATTATTAGTGCAAGGTAGAGTCGTTTCCAGCCATTCTCTTCACTGCTTTCCCACAGATGGACTCTGGCTGTGCTTTTCTCCTCCTTTTCTCCTCTGTTCCCCCCACTTCATCTGTGCTTGAGAAGTCTAAACAGATTAATTGCATCTGAGAGTGGGAAAGCTGCTCACAAAGCACCGTGCAGTGTGTTTACCAGTGTTTATTGCAGTTGATATTAAATGATATCCTACAGTGATATCATCACTTTAAGACGTGTTTGGATGTGCGGCGGGGACCTGGCAGCAGCAGCAGCAGCAGCAGCAGCAGCTGATAACGAAAACAGGAGCAGTATCAGTATTGTACACTGCATAGTAAACACCCATCTCATTAGCCTGACACAAAGGGAGAGGTAGAGTGAGAGGCGATATGAGAGCTTTCATTTATCTCATGCAAATGTGTTGTTATTGCACTTTGCCTGTGCTTCATTTATCACAGCCTTTCTTCATAACACAGCACCGTATCACCATGCTGAACTGATGTTTGTGCTCTGTCTTGGTTGTAGGATGTGGCTGACTCTTATTTACAGTTGCATCGGTGGAGCAGCTCTTCTGTATGCCTTGTACAGATGGGTGATCCCCGCCGCTGTGCAATATCATGGAGGATTGGCGCTGATTTGGCATGATGTCATTGTGGAGCGGATGCTGGACACACTGACCCAGTCAACTCGTCCTCAGGTGCGCCTTCACTATAAAAAAAACGCACCTCTCACAAGAGCAGCCCAAACACACTAATGAATAATGATTATGTGACAGAAAATAATGCTTCGCAAATAAAAAAGAAGAGGCCACATACACAAAGGTTAAATGTCAACCAAAGTATTTGAAAAATTTAAATTTTGGCCTGATGATGGCACCATATGAAGAGTTGAGGGATTACCATAGTGATTACAACTCACCCTGAGAGTGAGAAGAAGTCAGGGTGTCACCAAAGTTAGAGAGCTTCCTCCTCTGGGGACCATGGATAAGAGAATAAGATTCATGACAATCCGTCCAATAGTTGATGAGATATTTCAGGTTGAACCAAATGTGACTGTGTAAAATAATATGTGACCAAATAAAAATTGTACTTTAACTGAGAAAGAAAATTAAACATTAAATCTGGCCTGTCTGAAATCATGATGTTGCTCCACAGTGAAGACATTGTTAAGCTTTAATAGCATTTTCACACAGTGATGTAAGAATTCCTAAACTGTAACAAGTCAGGTGCAGGTCAGGACTAGATTTAACATGCAACAATAAACCTTTCACATGTGTAACTAACAACATTAATAATAATTTTCTAAGTACCCCACTGTTCTACTATTGTACATGCTGGCTCACTGGGCTACAGTAACTGTTAATCTAATTAGTTACACCTGTGATTTTCCTAACAAACCGGAAGCTTTAACATATTGGTGGGAAAAAAAACAATCTATTCTCATGAACACTCAGGTTAAATCTTGTATCCTATATCTGTGAGTTAACAGCATTAAGGTATGCATGGAGGCAAAGGTCAAACCAGAATTAACGGATGGAAAAGATGAAAAAACCTTTAGATTTTTCTTTCACAATCAAACTAATTTATTGTTTTATAGCTTCAGTGGTGTGACAGACCAAACAAAAATACAAAAAAATAATGTGATGTGGTCAAAAATTGTGGAAAACATGTTTGATGTGACTGTAAATCTTAAAGGGATATTGAGGGAAAGGTTCAAGCATTCTTCTTCTCAGTAAAGACAGAGACTACAGATATGATAGTAATTTATGATGAGAAGATGATCAGACCCTAAAGCCTCCTTCTGTAACTGCCTCATAGGCAACCCAAACGTTATCAAGCAGTAATGATTGAATTATTAACGATAAATGATCGGTGACATTGATTATAATGTTGTAAAACGGCACTGTTTCTTCACCCTCTCCTCAGCGGCTCCTGAATGCAGTACAGAAGAAGGCCACTAGAGGAGACCCTCGCAGCGTGGTCAAAGCCATCGATGACTTCTGCAGACACAAGGAGTGGGCCATGAATGTGGGGGATGAGAAGGGTATTGATTTGTCATTCTTCGTCTATTTCCTTTCATGTGTGAACTCATTACCTTACATGACCCAGCTGTATGTCTTAGTGCCTGCTTGTTCTGTTTTGCCGCAGGCTGCATTCTTGACTCTGTGGTGTCTGAGATAAACCCAGCCACTGTGTTGGAGCTGGGAACCTACTGTGGCTACTCCACGGTGCGGATCGCCCGCCTGCTTCCCCCTCACGCCAAACTCATCACTCTTGAATTTAACCCTGACTTTGCTGCAATTGCCCGTCAGGTCATTGCGTGGGCAGGACTAGAGGAAAAGGTAAAGCCTGATGTCTCTGAAAAACAATGATTTACAGTGTGTGTACATGTCAGAAGATGGTGTCCTTCTTCTTTCAAGGTCCAGTTAGTCGAAGGTGCATCTGGTGACTGGATCCCCAAGATGAAGGAGCAGTTCGGGATTACAACATTTGACCTGGTTTTCCTGGATCACTGGAAGGATCGCTACCTCCCTGACACAAAATTGATGGAGGCAAGTTGTGTTGTGCTTACTTTGTACTGATCAAACTCTTGATTGTTCTGCCCTGACACTCACTTTGCTTTTATAATCAGGAGTGTGGCCTGCTCAGGAAAGGCAGCGTCCTGCTGGCCGACAACGTCATCTGCCCTGGAACTCCTGACTACCTGGAGTACATCCGCAGCAGCCCGCGATACGAGAGCCGGTACTTCAAATCTCACCTGGAGTACACCAAAGTGGAGGATGGCTTGGAGAAGTCTGTCTTCAAAGGGTAGTTTTTAACAAATAGAGTCATGTTTTACCCAGGTACTAATAAACCTCAGACCTCTGTTGTCTTGGGTTCACTGAGCAGACTTAAAATCAGGAGTTAAATCTTTCTAACATGTCATAGAGAGTGTTAACTTGAAATAAAAAGGAAACGTGAGGGGAAAACAAACCATTTGTGTTGTGTGCTTTATTTTTCATAGAGCCAAAAGATGGAAGTTGATGCACTCTTTGAGATGTCTATATACAGTGGTACAGTAGGTGGTGGTAGTGATTCTGTATTTGAGCTCCTAATTGACAGATGATGAGCTGCAAACTGATCCGGGGGGCTTCTTTTCCCAGAGCATCAACTGAAATCAATAATAAATCTAATCCGGCAGCACTCTGTGGTGCACAAACCTATTTTCTGCTCTGATATTCTCCACCATTGTGCCAGCGTTGACAGGTGTGTGTGTGTGTGTGTGTGTGTGTGTGTGTGTGTGTGTGTGAAAGAGTAGAGTGAGTGTGTGTGAGGGTATGAATCAAATCGCTGCTCATCTAATCTCTCAAAGTGACAGAGTTCCATCATACCGGGATGGGGAGGGGAGGAATGGGAGGGGAGGGGAGGGGCTCTGCATTTGGTTCAGCCGTATGAAAAAAAAAAAAAAAAAAAAATATGGGCTAGTCCACCTACTGCTTTCTTCACAGACGCCTGCATGATAATCCCAATCTGTGGCCATTAGTGCACTGAGAGAGCGAGAGAGGCGAGGGTTCAACAGAGAGAAAGGGAGAGAGAGGGAGAGAGAGTTAGAGAGAGAGAGTGAGGGGGGGGGGAGTGCCTGGACAGAGATGCACACACAGGAAAAAGAATGAGAGAGAGAGGGAGAGAGCTTTTAAGGGATTTGGCAGTGATTTGTAGAATCTCACTGCTGTAATGTTGCGCTTTTCCTCCACTTTTCCCCGACTCTGCCATGATACTACACCCTAAAGCCTCAAAAGTCAGTGTTTTCCTTTTGTCTTTATGAATCACAACTACTTCTTTTTCAACCATTGTTTTTAGTGTGTTCTGGTTATTTTTGAGAGTGCACAGCGCCTGTCTGAGATGATAGAGGATTTACTTTTGGTGAAGAGAGGAGAGCCTTGCCTCTAGATACATAATCACATTTTGGACCATGGACGGAGGCCTGTGTGGACGAGCTCATGTGACGGATAAAATCGAGACTGGTCGATGAAGAATGGGCAGGTAAGAAGCGCCTTTACATGTCGAAATTCCTCTCCTTGCAGGTTGTCTGTGATTGTATTTTCAATGAGAAAAATGATCTGCAACAGCTGGGAGTTATGCAGCTTAGAATTTCTGCAGATTCGTATTATCATTTTATAGATTTTAAGAATATTTTCAACAAATTTCCATGGATTAAACTTTACAAGTGCAGTGCAGGAAAATAGAAAGATGTTGCATCATAAATATGAGTTAAAGTATGGATATAGTATTTAAAATTTAAAATAAAAGAAATATTTAAGAAGGCAAACTAATATTATTAGATTTAATTCATTTTAGGCATTCGGATTCAATACTTACAGTTTGAAGTTCCCTCTTAATAAATATGTGCTTGCGTCCAAATTCTGCCTGGAAATGTTAAATATACTTGCACTCTTGATAATGACATTTTTACATTTGGTTGAGCTCAGTTGATTACTGTGGATTTTGTCAATGATCCTCATGCAGATATAATTAACCTGCTCCAGCTTTTGGAGCATGAAATCCTGCAAAGGTTCAGTTGATGTTTTCTGTTTTGCAAAATTTATAGTGTTTTCCATAATTGGCTCTCAGCTCTCTTTGATAAAAGCTTCCAGTATTCACTCTGTGTCATCCTGCAGGCTGCCTAAAATCTTCTCCTCAGCCACAGCTTTTTTAAAGTGTGCATATATGTATAGCTTTATATTTAGTCTTTTCTTATGGTTTCTTGCTTCTGCTTTGATTCACCACAATAGATAGATAGTTTTAAAAAGAAACCCACTGCATCTGTACACTCTGTTACCTATGGGAATTATTCTCAAGTCAATACGACTTCACCAGCTCCACAGACCCATTGGCAGGTCTACTATTACAATATCATGTTATGCATGGAGGCAAAGGTCAAACCAGAATAAACCTTTTAAAGGATGGAAGAGATGCAAAGACTTTTAGATTTTTCTTTCACGATCAAACTAATTTATTGTTTTATACCTTCAGTGGTGTGGCAGACCAAACAAAAATACAAAAATGAAATGTGATGTGGTCAAAAATTGTGGAAAACATGTTTTATCTGACTTTAAAACTTAAACTTAAAGGGATATTGAAGGAAAGGTTCAAGCATTCTTCTTCTCAGTAAAGACAGAGACTACAGATATGATAGTAATTTATGATGAGAAGATGATCAGACCCTAAAGCCTCCTTCTGTAACTGTCCCATAGGTGTCAAAGGTAGAGGGAGTGGCCTGGTGCTGTCAGTACCTCTGCTGGTCATCATCATGACATCAGAGGTCCCATCATCCCATCAGTGCTCCTGGCTCGGTTCACTATCCGGATACAGAACATGGTCTGGGCTGCTGTGGGTGCTTCTGGTGGGTATCAGCCCGGGCTCATGGGCCCAGCAGGGCACCCAGCCCCAGTCCATCAAAATCGAGGGCGACATCACCCTGGGCGGGTTGTTCCCGGTGCACTCTCGAGGACCTGCCGGGGTGCCCTGCGGGGAGATCAAGAGAGAAAAGGGGATCCACCGACTGGAGGCCATGCTGTATGCCTTGGACCAGATCAACAGTGACCCAGACCTGCTGCCTAACATCACTCTGGGGGCCCGGATCCTGGACACCTGCTCCAGAGACACCTACGCCCTGGAGCAGTCGCTCACTTTTGTCCAGGCCCTCATCCAGAAGGACAACTCAGATGTTCGCTGCTCAAATGGAGAGCCTCCCATCATCCCCAAACCAGAGAGGGTGGTCGGGGTGATCGGGGCATCTGGCAGCTCGGTGTCCATCATGGTGGCCAATGTGCTCAGACTGTTCGCGGTGAGCTTTCTTTCATTAACTCTCTTCATTAAACACTGAAAGGGCAAAATATTTGGGACAGTTCCTCTTTTCAGTAAAGTAAGCTGATGAGGTGAAAGCTATTATCCCCTCACTGCTTTCTCTTTTTTAATCTATCCACAAAGGAGGAAAGAGGAACATGTGTAGAGCTGTGGTTCCCAACCTGGGGATCGGGATCACTCAGTGGGCCCTAAGATAATTCTGAGAAGTCCCAAAGATGATAAAAGGGATAGTAACTTAAAAACAAACAAACAAACAAACAAACCAACAAAAAAAAACTAATTACGTTAATGTTTTCTGACTTTTATTTTCTTTGAAATACTGCTTTCACATCGTCAGAGCTCAGAATTTAAAAAGGAAGAATCACTTTTTGGTTAATATCTGAACACGTCCACACTAAGGCCACACAGTAACATCTGATTAGCTGACAAAAAAGACTAGGAATCACTGAGCAAGAGAAAGATCTACAAGCTGACTGTCAACTGAGACTGTGCCAAAGTGGGTGGGGCTATCAATAATATGTCCTTAATATTTTGTATGTTCAGTGTGTCATCACATTTTAGTGGTATCAGAAAGAATGCACACATTTAAAATTGATTTATGGCTCAAAATAGAAAAACTTCTATTTTTTTTCACTGAATTCTGTCTGAAATCTGTTTGTTTCTACTGTTAAATTAGCTCACTACAGATCTAGATACAATGCACAGGTCCACACGTGCCTTATTCATTTTACTGTAAGTCCACTCTTAAATGATGAATGGGGACATTGATCATCATTACATTTTATTATTTATTATCTATTTCTGCAGCATGAACTTGGTTACGTTTAGTTGCAGTTCAGTTATTGATTTTACAAACCATATTTAATAACATCATTTCACTCTTGTTGGATACTTGGATTGATAATATTGGACATAACATTATATTGCTGCTGTACTGACACATTCAACCTGATATGATTTCGAAACAAGTCATTTAAAAAGACTATGAATAGTTTGGATGAGCTCTTGTATTGATGGAAGGCACACTTCACGGGATTGTGAGTCCATTGTCATGAAGGCTAATCCATGTGATGCGTTCGGTGTACAGTTATTTTTTAAACAGATGATTTACCTTTAATAATTGATTACACTGCTTACAGCGATGAAGGGACATCGAGGCTGTGTAAATCCCACATTATGCCATGTTCTCATCGACTTACCGACATAGCCTGCCAGAAATCTAGAAATGTCTAAAAATAAACACCAGCCTGAGTCAAAGTGGCCAAATTTGTTTTAAGTAAATATTTTATTTCTACTTGCCTGGACGTCACTTGTTGCAGCATTCTGTATATGAGGATGTTGAGTTGAGAGCCAAGGAGGGGCAGCTTGTATACAGGGCAGATGTTAACTACAGAATTATAGATCCCAACCTCCACTAAGCCCCTCTCAGCAGCTCAGGACCCTGGGCTGAAAATAGAGCATCAGGGCAGCAGGATGACATTGGTTCTAGGATAACAGCAAGTTGTGGCCGGTGTGGAGTAGATTTAGCTAAATGGTGTGTTTCCTCCTACTGCCCATATGTGCTGCTCTCCGGACTGCGGATGCTTCTAGACCGTCCGTTCACTATACATTGAACATCTGCTCTTAGCCAGAGCAGGAGATGTTTCAGCATCTTTCACTGACACTGTTATTACTTCGCTTTTGCAGTTATTGACCAATACCTCAAGGTTACTTTATTTAGTCAATAGTTTATCTCTAAAGCAATTTATTTGCTTTAGTTTTTATCTTTATTTTTCCACATATGAGCTTGTTCAGTAACAAGACTCATCCAGTTCCTTTTTTCTACAAAGCTTGCAGTGTTGAAATTATTAATTAATCAATTAGTTGATTGACAGATTATTAGTCAAGCTTCTTAAATGTGAGAATTTGCTGCTTTTCTGAAGAAGGCTGTCGGGAATTATAATGGAAATTTTGTAGTATTGTTTTCTCTTTTTTTTTTTTTTTTAATTTTATAGCCTAAGCCATTAATGGATTAATCAAAAAGGTACTCAATAGATTAACTGAGCGTGAAAATAGTCGTTAATAATTGCAGCCTAATGATCCCTTTAATTTTGTATCATCCAATATTTCAATGCACTGTTCATAATTCCAATTAACTGCAACTGCAGACTGTACAGTTGAACCTCATTTTCTCAAACCTTAATCACTTGAGTTTGCAATAATGTAATAAGAATATATTAATCATGAAATAACTGATGTGTTAATTCAGCTTTCCTGAACCTCTTTGAATGCATGAACATTTGATCATATTCTAGTGACTCATTTTTGAGGATCATAAAAAAAATACATGCATCTAAAATCTCTTTATCTTGTGCACTAGCAGAAGTCTATTCAGTGCTTAGTATGTTAGTATGCAAGTTTATATCAGTGCTAATCTACATTCACATTTTCTTGGCTTGACTCCATGAGCGATTCCAATCATTTACTGAATGTGAGAAGATTTCAGCAGGAGTGGACGGCAACAGGATACTTCCTGTGTTACTGATACGGCTCATTGATTTTAGTGAAGTGATTTGGTGCAGATGTTTCTGTGGGATTAATTTGGAGAGGATTACGTGTTGTCTTGTTCATTACAAAATTTGTATGCAAACATTTGAACAACTTTGCTGACACAGACTCCTCTGGACACTGATGGCACATATCTCCCAGTGGACTTGTTGGTTTACATACAGCTGTAGAAGACCTCTGGTGGTTTGGAGAAAGTTCACTCCTGGTTGAAGACGTGCCCTGTAACATGGAGGATGTCCAGTAAATTTGATCTTGATGGGGTTAACACAGAGCAGCAAATTTAAGCTGCATGTGGCAATCAGAATTAAATATATTGTATGGCTTACAGCTGAGAAATGCTAACCTTTTTCTAGTCTCTTGATCTCTGTCTCTCCCTCTGTGCTTAACGTAATTTGACTAAAACCCCTATAATCCTTCCAGATAATCTGTGAAATGGTTCTCTCGCTCCTCTCTCCTTCTCCCTTCACTACCCCTTGTGTCTACCTTTTTCTCCTCGTCCCTTCCAGAGGGCCCAACGTTAAGCCACGCTGGGGGACCGGCATTAGCAGGGTCAGGGTTGAGATTGGCGACATAAACTGTGTCATTAAAGAAGTAGCACACCAGTAAATTAATCTTCTCATCCATTTTTTTCCCAAACAAATGCTTTTACAGCTGTGGTTCCTACCATCTGTATTTCACTGTGGCGTCGGCTATATCCTCAGCACAAACCAGCTCTGGGCAGATCACACTGTGAAGTTGCCTCAATTCTGAGAATTACCGAGGACACGGGCTGTTCAAGAGATGAACTCTCTCTATGATAGTCCAATTTTGGGATTTTAATGCACTACAACTTGTCAGTATTAATGTGGTAGGCCTCCATTAGACACTGCTAAGGTTTTGTCTGTGAGTAAGTGGTGCATCATCCTCTGACATGGTTCACTGCCTCCTCTTGTCATTCCTTTTACCTTTGGATTAACTATTGGCCTAATAATCAGCGCTGTTCATGTTTTCCACTTGACCCGACTCTTTCGTCACCACTGACCCATCCCTGTGTCTCAGATCCCACAGATCAGCTACGCCTCCACTGCCCCGGAGCTGAGCGACAACAGTCGCTACGAGTTCTTCTCCCGTGTGGTGCCTCCTGATTCCTACCAGGCCCAGGCCATGGTGGACATTGTCAAAGCCATGGGCTGGAACTATGTCTCCACGCTGGCCTCCGAGGGCAACTATGGAGAGAGCGGCGTTGATGCCTTCCTCCAGATATCCAGAGAAGCAGGTGTGTGCCTGGCTGTGTGGATGTGAATTCACTGCTCAGACAATGAGGGATTACTCATACCAAACCATGTTGTCCTCGCTCATTAAAAGACAGAAATAGGACGGAAAAATCCTTTAATACACAAGGACTAACAGGGCAAAGAGAAGTCAGCACATCATATGGGTTTAAAAGCTCAAATGATGTGATGTGGGTTCAGTCCTCATACTATCAAAATTTCCTACACACACTGTACATCAATTACTGACAATGCAAGACAGTTCACTACTGTACCAGCATGTTGTTAGTCACTGTGGTGATGTGGTTCGGTCCCCCTCTTTGGTCCAGGCTGAAATATCGCAACAACTATTGGATGTATTACCATGAGGTTCTGTACATTCATGGTCCATATCTCAATGTGTCCATTGAAATGAGCATTTAGCCCAAAGCATCACGAGCTGGGTTTCCATTGTAGTTTTGTGCAACACAAAGGAGATTTTTCTTTGAAAACACAAATTGTGAGTGGTCTGTGTTTCCATTGACTGATGTAATGTGAATAAAGCTGATTTTTTTTCTCTGAACACTGAACATTGGTGACAGCGGCATCTGCCTCTCGGTTGGAACTGGCTCTCTGGGGCATGATACAACAGGCACCAAAACTTGAATGCGAAAAAAATGTTTCCATTTCAATTCTGTAAAATATTGTTTTGTTGAATTGTCTGATAAGCCACCTCATGCGAGTGTGACCATTTTTTTGCGAAAATTGGGAGTTTTTGTGTTTTTAAGTTGTGCAATTTCAAATTTCAGTGCATTAAGCAGGTTAATGGAAATGCACCTACTGTATCATAGTGCAACCTCACAAAGCTGCCAGCGTGGAAGTAGACTCTTAGATTCGTATTAATATTTATTATACCTGGTTCATGGAATTTTTTTGTAATTTTAACATGTTTTGTGGCTTAACTCTGGTGATCTACATCGACACTAACACGACTAAGACTCTACATGCTGGCACAGCGGCACTTTGATCAAAATGCTAACATTTATCTAACATGCTAACATGGTCATAATAACAATGCTGTTGTTAGGAAGATATAATGTCAAACATGTTCATCTTAGTTTAGCATGTTAGCATGTGGAACATGAATATCTAAGTTTATGTAATAGCATCATATTGCTAATCACCCTTTTGGTAATCTATAGCATATATTTTCAGGTTTCAGTTATGATACTGATTATTAGAAGTATTATATACAGCACATAGTTAATTTGTTTTGCAGTAAGGGAAGAAAGCAGGTATATACTGTAATGCCAACATATGTCCAATGTTTCTGACACAGGAGGGCTGTGTATTGCCCAGTCCATAAAGATTCCCAGAGAGCCCAAACCAGGGGAGTTTGAGAAAATCATCAAGAGACTCATGGAAACCTCTAATGCTCGTGGGGTCATCATCTTTGCCAATGAGGACGACATCAAGTGAGTCAAACTCTGCTCCACACCTCCCTGGACAGAGGAAAACAGACAAACTTTTTTATATTTAATTGTCAAGTCTGCTGTTTGACAATCCCACTTGACCACCAGCAGAGGAGTGAAGTAGAAAATGTGTGATTAACTATATTCTGACCTCTTCCAGGCGGGTGTTGCAGACTGCCAAAAAGGCCAACCTGACAGGGCACTTCCTGTTTGTTGGCTCCGACAGCTGGGGTGCCAAAAACTCCCCGATTCAAGACCAGGAGGACGTGGCTGAGGGCGCTGTCACCATCCTCCCAAAAAGAGCCTCTATTGATGGTAGGGCAATTTATAAAATCAGATTAGTCCATCTAACTCAGACCAGCTGGATGCAATAGGAATATCTACAATAGCCTGGGACATGTGACGTTGACAGATGAGTCTAATACCAATGACGGAAATAAAGGAAATGAATGATTGATAAGTCTGATAGTGATATTTCCACTCTGCCACTAAAGATTGAGTAAACTGAGTCATAGCCATATTTCATTGTGCAAAAATGAGATTTTTTTTCAGCACAGTATGTTTATTGATAGTCCACCATATCAGTCAGAGTGCTGTTATTTCAAAGAATGTGACATTTCCATGAAACATGAAACTCTGGTTTGTGAAACAATTCAGGGTTTGACCAATACTTCACTTCGAGATCTCTGGAAAACAACAGGAGAAACATGTGGTTTGCAGAATTCTGGGAGGACGACTTCAAGTGCAAACTAACTCGCCCTGGTATAAAATATGAAGCTGGTAGAAGAAAATGTACAGGTATGATACAGTTTACCATATGGGGAAGACCTCGAAAATTTCAAATATTTTCTGTGTGAGCAGTTTTGCCTTGTGTGACACTTTTGTCATCTGTCAGGGGATGAAAGAATCAGTCGAGACTCTCAGTATGAACAGGAGGGCAAGGTGCAGTTTGTGATTGACGCTGTGTACGCCATGGCCCACGCCTTACACAGCATGCACCTGGACCTCTGTGCTGGCTACATGGGTGTTTGTGAGAAGATGGACCCTGTCGAAGGACGAATGCTCCTACAATACATTCGTTCTGTCAACTTCAATGGTGAGCTTCCAACATTCAATCTGTGATTTTTCTCATGTAATGTGATGATTTAGATCGAACTAGGTGAGAAACCCTCCGCTACAGGAGATCTGTGCTGGCAAAACCTTTGCTTATTCACTGCTGCTCTTCAGAGGGTTTGAAAAGCAGCAAACTTAGAAAAGAAAAACAGTGGAGGGGAGGTTAGCTTGAAGACAGGAGCCTGGAGATGTTTCTGCAAATGTACCTAGCTACAGAACACAACACATTTCTTCAAAGCACGTCCCGTCCCTAGGGCTGCCTCCTTGCTCTTCCCTTTACACAATGCTCTGGCTTTTCATCCTCTCCCTTCATAAAAAAGTAAGTCTGAAAAAAGGAAAAATAGTGTTCTATGAAAGCATCCTATTTACTGTTCTCCTCTTGCTGGATGACCTTGGCTTCTATGGAAGATTTCCTGATTGAGCGCCTGCAGGGACCTGAGGGCGCCTGAGAGGAACATCACGTTAGGGCAACAGAGCAGAGTGCACTGAAAGACTGTACGCGTGGAGGAAAGCCTTCACTAAAGAGCATCCTGCACTCAGTTTTCACATGATTGCACAAGACTGGAGAAAGTAAACACAAGCTGTTTTCAACAGTGTGTGGGTGTTTTCCTTGCCACAAAAGATGGGGTTGCATATCTCCAGCTTAGAGAGCTTGAATTACTTGTCTACTCTGACTCACTGTATTGCTTTATTGATAGTGCCCATGTCATTAAAACTCTGTCTCTATCAAACAGGCAGCGCAGGAACTGGAGTGATGTTCAATGAGAATGGAGATGCTCCTGGTCGGTATGACATCTTCCAGTACCAACTGTCCAATGTCAGCAACCCTGGCTACAAGCTTATCGGCCAATGGACAAACCACCTCCGACTCAATGTAAATACTTGTTTTTGGTCTATTTGAGTGAAACATGAACTTCACTTGGAATTTTGAAAAAAGTGACTTTCTTGCACATAGTTAAATGAGATTGGTACCACTCTCATCTTAGTATAAAGACTGGAAACAGGAGGAAACAGCTTGGCTCTGTCCAAAGGTAAGAAAATCTGCCTTCCAGCACCTTTGAAGCTCAGTAATTCAAGTGATAGTTTGGGTAATCTGATGTGGGGTTGTGTGATGTACTTATCTATTGTCAGTGTGTTACCTTCAGTCGATTCGGATCGGCGCGCTGTCAGTTTAGAGAAGCAGCCGGGAGCACCGGCACAAAAGCTTAGTGATATACTGCTGTGGACATAGCCAACCGCAAAAAACGTGTTTTAGTCACTTTAAAAAAATACCCATAGAAAAAAAAAGCCAATACCAGTTGAAGAAAACAGTTGAGAAAATGTGGTTCAAAGTGGTGAAAATATTTTTTAAAAATTGTTTGCACTTTAACTAATATTGGCTTTTTCAGTGGGGATTTTTCTTAAAAGTGGCTAAAACACGTTTTTTGTGGCTGGCTCCGTCCACATCACTCAGCTTCTGTGCCAGTACTCCCGCCTGCTTCTCCAAACTGGCCACGTGCCAATCAATAATACACTGACTAGACTAGATAACTACCTCTAGATAAGTACCTCATACAACCCCACGTCAATTAACCTGAATCACTTTAACATGTTATATCTTGCGTATTAATGTGTACAAAAACCAAAGTGTAAAAAAGTCATATTTTGAGGATTATGTGCCAGACTATATCTTGGCCAGTCACAGCATCTTCTTGGAATTAGCGAGAGGAAGACTAACATTAACCTTGTTTCCAGCCTTAATGTTAAAACCAGCTAAGATGGCTCTTGCTACATAGTAAGCATATGGACACGATCATAGTATTGATCCTCTTCGCTAACTCTTGGTAAGAAAACAAGAAAGTGTACATTTTTACACCTTGGTTTTTGTATGCATTAAACAAACATAGTATGACATGTTAATCAATGAGTTTTAGAGCTGTTAGCAGGCAGATTTTGTTGCCTTTGGCGAAAGCCAGGTCAGATTGATCTTGAGAGTGGTATCAATATGCTCAGCTAACTCTCGACAAGAAGACAAATGTGTATCTCCCAAAATGTCAATCTATGCCTGTAAATCATTGATTTACTATGTTCCTTCTCACAGATTGTGGTTCATCTAATGGCAGCAGTTTTTACCCTTTTAAAGAGTCTTAGCTTATGCTGTACTTCAAGTAAAATAAGATAATGCTTGTGCGTTTGTATGTCCACCTTAGCCTGAGGAGATGCAGTGGTCAGGTGGTGACCGAAAAATCCCAGAGTCAGTGTGCAGTTTCCCCTGCGAGTCTGGTGAGAGGAAGAAGATGGTGAAGGGAGTTCCCTGCTGCTGGCACTGTGAGCTCTGTGACGGCTACCAGTATCTTCTGGACGAGTTCAGCTGTGACATGTGCCCCTTTGACATGAGGCCCTTAAAGAACCGCACGGGCTGCCGACCCACGCCCATCATCAAGTTAGAGTGGAGCTCTCCATGGGCCATCATCCCCGTCTTCCTGGCCATCCTTGGGATCCTGGCCACCACCGGAGTCATCGCCACCTTCATCCGCTTCAACGACACCCCCATTGTCCGGGCCTCCGGCAGAGAGCTCAGCTACGTGCTGCTGACAGGCATCTTTCTTATCTACCTCATCACCTTCCTCATGATAGCTGAGCCCAGTGTGGCTGTCTGCGCCTTCCGCAGGTTACTGCTGGGGCTCGGTATGTGCATCAGCTATTCTGCCATGCTCACCAAGACCAACCGAATCTACCGCATCTTCGAACAGGGCAAGAAGTCGGTCACGCCCCCAAAATTCATCAGTCCTACCTCTCAGCTGATTATCACCTTTATACTCATCTCAGTGCAGGTAAGTGTGCATATCTGTCCATCACATAGATCGTCACCTAGATCCTTTGTAGCACTGTAACCCTGCTTTCTCCGCAGTTACTCGGGGTGTTCATCTGGTTTGGTGTGATGCCCCCTCACACCATCATCGACTACGAGGAGCAGAAGCCTCCAAACCCAGAGTTTGCTCGTGGAGTCCTCAAGTGTGACATGTCCGACCTGTCCCTCATCTTATGCCTGAGCTACAGTATTGTTCTGATGATCACCTGCACGGTTTATGCCATCAAGAGCAGAGGAGTTCCTGAGACCTTCAATGAGGCGAAGCCCATTGGCTTCACCATGTACACGACCTGCATCATCTGGCTGGCCTTCGTACCCATCTTCTTTGGCACAGCGCAGTCGACTGAGAAGGTGGGGAATTTTACCTTTTCACAGGCTTCACTGGTTCTGCTACTGGGATCGTCTTTCAGAGTCTTTAAAACGACTCTGAGTGACAATCTCAGGTTAACTTACTTGATTGTTCAGACCTGGACCTGAAAGAGCTCAAAATAATGGGAGGTTCAAACACCTACACTTCCATGAAAACTGGGCAAACTCTTTCTGCTGATGAAGGCCATGTGACAATCACGCTGGACCCTGAGTTGACATTGTTTTGTGCTGGGCTGCAACTAACGATTATTATCATTCTTGATTAATCTGCCAATTATTGTCTCAATAATCTTTTTGTTCAGTCTGTAAAATGTTGACCACTGTCTCTCACAATTGCCTTAAGTTCAAGTGACGTCCTCATGTTGCTTATTCTGTCACTGCAGCAGACTCAGATATTCAGTTTACTCTACATTAGAAAAATCAAACAGATTATTTAAATATGAAAAAAATATGCAGATTAATTTTCTGTCAATTACTAAATTGGTTTTATCATGGTATTAACTAATATTAAAACTGGCCACTAAAAAGAGGGATACATAAAAACATATTTATCAACTAATTTAATTTGAAGACGAAAAAAAAAACTTATGGAACAAATGTGTCCAATAATAAATAAATCAAAAATATATTGAATATGTTGAGGCACTTGACAGTGCTGTTTTTAAAAGAGAAATAATGAGTTGAATTCACAAGTAAAATAATTGTTCAGTTTTTGAAACACTGGACATTTTGGTTTATCCTCTGTGTACTGTATGAGTGACTCTGGAGTTGTGTTGTTCAAACCTTACCTTACTCCTTACCTACATTACTGCTATGGGATATAACATGTATGTTAGTAATTAAATTTTGCATTCAATAATGATTTAATGTGATTAAATCCGTGTGTTTGTAGAGGTGTTTGTCACAACATTCATTTTGTTTTAAATGAGATGAATCAAATTATGCAATACAGAATCAGATACACTAATAGTAAGAGAGTAAATGAATCCCTCAGTTTGAGTTTGTTACCTGTCATATCATATTTGCTTCCTGCTGTACTCAGGACATCCTGCCTCCACTGTAGTTGGACTTTAATTTAGCTTGTGGGCTATTTTTTCTGCCATCACAAAGTACGAGACTGTTGGGGCGAATATTTAAGAAATAGAGATACGCTTTGACTAATAGAGAGCCGTATTATGAATCAGCCAGGCTGAAACAATTAAAGCCCGAGGTACTTTCAAAGTCTTTTCACCTCCTCCGAATGGAAAAGAAGTGAATTAAGAAAAGGGAGCGAAGAAAAAGAAAGGAGGTCAGATGAGCCGAGGGACAGTAAGGACCCCTCGTAGACCAATTCAGCCATCCCATTCAATTAATCATCACTTAGAAAAAGAGCTAAATATAGACTCTAACTTTTGTCTGGCTCACGAAAATAGTGGCTTGTATCTTCCCATCCTCCCATCATGTGTAGGACCACGTGTAGGAGGAGGTGATTTACCTGCTCCGCGTCTGTATTTACATATGGGGGAACCATTGACTTGATACCAAGCCAGTTTCTCTGCTCGCCTCGGGCCAAGCACATAAATACAATCCACTTAACTTCTAAGTCACCACAGCTCCTTATAGAAAATGGAGACGTCTCTGAGAGGGACCGATAAAAAGCAAGATGATAAAAGGAATTGTTTTATATGGACACCAGCCTGGGAGATGGCAGGATGTGCTGCTGCTGTGGATAGTGTACAATTTATGACTTATTCATGGCACAAATATATCTTATTTATGGCACGTATGGCTTGACTTATTTATGACCTGTACAGTTTGCTTGAATAATGAGTTCATAATTTATTGTGAGGCAGATCTCAGAAGAAGTCACTTCTCATTATTACTGTTGGATTTGCAATAGTAGGAAGAGCAGTGAAGAGTAGACGTGGTCAAAGCCCATAAATAGATCCTCCTTTCCTGACTACATATACCAGGTCATAAATCATTCATCAGGGGAAAAACACTGCCTCCTGTGCTTTGAGATGAAAACCGTAAAGACTGCGTTGTGACAACCTATGAGATTAAATATAGTGCATTTTATTTAACCTGTGCATGGCGATAAAATCAATTAACTGCACACTGATGGATGGAAATTTGCTGAAATGAATCAATAGTCCAGTAGTAAAAACCACAGCCGTGTGTAAAGCAATTCCTCTGACCTGCCGTGTCTCTGTTGCAGATGTTCATCCAGACCACCACCCTGACAGTGTCCATGAGCCTGAGCGCCACCGTGTCCCTGGGCATGCTCTACATCCCCAAAGTGTACGTCATCATCTTCCACCCGGAGCAGAACGTCCAGAAGAGAAAGCGCAGCTTCAAAGCCGTGGTGCAGGCAGCCACTGTGACCACGCAACTGTCCCAGAAGTCCAGCGACAAGCAGAATGGAGAGTCCAAGATCGAGCCGGACAGATCACAGTGAAACGACACAAAACGCGTCCATGTTTCATCACATCACGTTGACAAGCTCACAATGATCTGGTTGATGATGAGTGAAAAATCTGCGTTTACTCTTGTTGTTGGCTGGATTTGTTTTTCTTCTTCTCCCCCTTCACTATGGATTTGAACACCAGCAAAGACGTTCCTGGTTTCTTTTCACACTTATTTAGATTTCTCAGAACTGCTAAACCTGGAATGAAGCACAGAAATGCTCACCCTTAAAATGAACAACTTTTTAGTACACTTAAACAAGGAGTGGAAGGATGCTGAGCCATCCTGAATGGAATGCAAGTAATTTTTTTTTTGTTTTTTGTAACAACCACCACATATACACCTCAGACTGACGAAGAGGCATTGTTAGTTTTAACTCTCCCTGGGAAATGCTGTTTAGGAAAAAATAAGTTAAGCTTAAATGGCGACCTTTGCCCTACAGGAAGATGTACATGTATGTGGAATCCCTCGGGATCGATGAAACGTTGTTGTTTACTGGCTCCAAAAGCACTGCATGGATTGTGTGTTTTATGTGTACATGAATGTTTTGAAATATTGTTTGTATGGGGTATCGTGACTTTTGCCTCCGATTGCACTGAAGGGAAGTAGCTTTTAAAATGCACCACCACCATGTCCTGTTACTATTTCTGATAAACTCTTCTGGGAATGTAGAATTGATCACTTAACTGTAAGCACTCGCAGCAGAATCATTCAATATCCACTCTCTAATACAACAAAGCTTTTTTATTTAAATTAGTGTTATGAATACAATCATTATGGTACAAACTGATTTTCACTGTGGAAACTGGAAATTCACAGGTAAAAACAGGATACAAGTGATTGTGAACAGGCAATTAATTTTTTTCTGGTACTTATATTTTTCCACAGTGGAAAACAATGTTTGGCATTTCCCCATATTGTTTGTCAAACTATCAAGCAAGTGTGCTTGAAGGCCAGTTTGTATGGCAGCAAGCCAAAAGTCACAGACGAGCCGCTGTTACGTTCATGCATGGGAACCTCGTCAGAAAGTTTCACTGCATCAGTTGTATTTGATCTTGTGCTATGAAAGCTTCTCTATCACAACAAATTCTCATTTCTGCAAACATTATCTGATATTTAGCCTGAGGTAACTCCCAAAATTAACAAGTGCAGTGTACTTTTTGTTACTTGATCACAATGTACAACTCAGGTTTTACTGAAGGTGTTTTGACCAATGTCTTTCTTGAGGATTACCTTCTGTACTGGCGCAGCCTTTTAAAGTACAAATGGATTCAGCGGTCACCACGTGCAGTGCATCTCCCTTCACAGTGCAGGATGGCTGTGAGATTCATGTCCTCATGTGAGAAAAGAGTTTGCACTGCCCTCTGCAGGAGAGCACACCTCAGTGAAATGTTTGTGAATAAAAGCACAGTCAAGAGGGAATTGTTTGTAGACCCCACACAAACCTTAATAAAAGAAAATATTGTTTATTATTTGAGTTGGTTTTACATCTGGCAGGACCATTAAAACTAAAAATATCTACATCTTATCTACATGTTGGTGTTCATGAAGACCGGTTTTAAATATGTGTGAAAAATAACTGACTATTTTTCCAAGAATAGAAAATAAATGCGTCTGTGACAATGAAGGACATAATACAGAGCAGTGTCATTTGAAGGGTCTGCAAATAAGTCGATAAGACACCCACATAAAAACTATAAGAAAATACTCCAAAGCAAATGCTGGGTGAGACACAGTCTCCACATACAAATTCACAACACACACACACACACACACACACACACACACACACACACAAACAAACAAACAAACACACACAATGTTAAAATGTGCAGCAGGTTTGAGGATGTCACCAAAGCTCCAACTGCCAAGCTCAGCATCAGCTGTCAGGTGTTTGGTCAGTTACTGCTTCTAAATGAAGTTATATCAAAAAGTCCTGTTTGGTGCCGAGTGGCAGAACCGCTGCCAGGCTGGTTCTCTGTGCCGCAGTAGCACCAACATGTCACGTCACATGCAGCATCCTGACCTCTGACTCCTCTTCCGGGGGCAGGAGAGGTTGAACTTCACTCGAGGAAGCTGTCCAGAGTGAGGCGAGTTGCAATCTTGGGTGGAGGTCTGGTTACCTTCTTCCTTTTTGCTTTCATCAGTGGGCGAATCTCCGATAAAGGAGACTGGAGTGCTTGGTTATGGAATGATGCAGTCAAGTTTACACTGATGTTATTTTCACTTCTGTCCTTCACTGTTTCCATTACTATCCTCTGGGACCTAAAAATGTCTAAAACTAATATCCAAATGCATTTTTGTTTAAAGCTACATTATTTTTGTGACAAGTTTTGTGAAGTTCACAAAGTTAAAAATATTGACATATCAATTTATAGAGTTGTTATGGGACAGAGCAACATAAACATTCATTTTAAACTATGTTTCTTGCTACCTGACAAACGTACTCTAAATCCACTATTCATTTATCTTTAAACCCCATTTTGACCTTCACCAACTCCAGAGAGAATATTTAACTTTAGCTGCTAAATTTACCACCAGGTTCACCAGCTATTTGCTACCTGTGGCTGTTCTTCTAAAGCTTCTAAAAATGAGATAAGATAAGAGCACAGTTGAGAGCCAAAAACCAAAACAATACAGTAAAAGATGCTCATTCTTAGTGCAGCTTTAAATTGTGCTGAATGATAGGTTCGAACGTCCTCAGGCTTATGTACAATGCTGTTTCAGTCCACCATAAAGACACTTTTTAATATTCTACTAAAAGTATGTCCTAACTTAGTACAGATGGGTATTAAACACTACCCCATTAAAAAACTATTATCAAAGATAAAAGTACTTCAAATAAAGAAACATAAATATTCCACATCGCAGACAAAAGGATACAGGTTGGAAGAATTTAGTCCGTCCTCCTAATCCATCATAACCAGTTCTCACCTGAAACGAGTAACATTTTCTTTCATCACACCACTGAAGGACAACTGGTATAATAAAACCTGCAGCAGATGCTTGTGCAGTACATACAGCTCCAGGCTTCCTCTGAGGGTCCAACATGCTACCAAAAGTCTTCTTTCTGAAGAGAAGGGAGTTCCTCATAAATGGATCCATGGATCCATCCTCATCTTGAGCCTGAGGTATAAAAAAATATATATATTTAATGATACACACACCAGATTTAGAAATTGACCATTAGTGACTTTCAAAACCCTACCTTGGATAAAGATGAACTCTTCACATTGTGTTTGGACATGGACATTCTGAAAAATAAAGCATTTTACATACAAATGTACTATACAACCCCACAATATAAAAGACACACTATGTTATTAACAAGTGCCTCACATGTCACCAACCTAAGCTTCTCACACACGAATGACATAAAACTTACGCCGGAGGGTCAACACGCATCTTCTTGGATGGGACCTGGGTCGGTCTCTTGGCCACATCATCCGGTGTAGTGATGTCATAGGTCATATTTAGGTCAATGTCCTGGCTATCTGCAGGCTGGTGGAGGCGAGGCTGCTTCAGCTCCAATGGGGCTGGGCTGACAAGTGAGAAGATAAACGTCATCAGTAAATCGCACGGCTTATGTTTTCATGAAAATCTATTGCGTGAGGAGATTTCAGTCCAATGGCTCGGTGAAACACACCTTTCGAACACGAGCCGACTGAGGGTTTCGTTTGTCCGTGTCGGCGTGCTCAGAGTCTTCTGAAGGAACTCCACTTTCTTCTTCAGACTCTGTTGAAAGATGTGCATGTAGGCATTATAACAAATGATTTCTATTATCATAAAATATGAAGGAAATTCGGTGGAACGTGCTTACAGAGATTTCTTTGTCAGCATTGGCCAGATCATTCTGCAGAGACTTCATGTCCTCTTTGGTCTGATTCACCTCCACTGAGGCTTTTTGTAACTGCAAATGACACACACACGACACACAAAAACTTTAGAAATCTAGAGTTTTCTTATTTATTACTCATTCCACTGGATGCAGATTAGTCACTACCTTGTTGTTTGAGGAGAGCACTTCTCTCTTCAGCTTCTCACACATGTCATTCGTAGACTTCAGGCTACCTTTTAGATTATCATACTCTCTGAAAGAAGGAGGGGAGAAGATGAATGTAGAGTCATTGATGACAGGGAAACTGCATTCATTAGGACTGAAGCTCGAAATGATGGAGTGAGAAAATGAGCTGTCGTTTCGTCACGCCATCAACAGAAATTGGGCTCCTTACTTTTTGAGAGAAATGCAGTAAATGGAGAGCTGCTCCACTGCCGCCTGACTGACACCCATATCTGTGATCATGGACTCCACCTCTGCTCTCTGACCCTGTAACAACACGTCCAGGCTGGGGACAAACCAGCAGTGTCAGTACACAGTATGAGTATGACTTTCTCTTACAATGAAAGAAGACACAGTACTATGCAGATCTTGCTAGCTGAGAGAAATTACAAATTCTGTCCTTGCTTGTGTATCCAAATTACTAATAGCGATTTTTTTTCCAAACCACTCCCCACTCCAAATTCAACTTAAATTAAGCTCGTAGGCATATCCAAAAATACTATCATACTTTACAATAGAGGTATTTAAGACCATCTAAAACATTTTTGACACTTGCAGCATAGTCAATGTTGTGATTATTAAAATGTGGCCCTAGAGACCTAAATATATTTATGTGACTGCAGATACCTTTCAAAAGTTTTCATTTTGATCCTGAGTCTCCGGGCCTCCTCCTTGGCAGCATGAACATCATTCTGTTGTGTCTCCAAGTATGTCATCTGTTTCTGTGAGGATCAAAGACTTTAAAAATAAATAATTACAAAGACAGTATGAGTCTTTATAGACAATGGGTTTATGCAATGAAGGACAGTCAGCATACCCTGAGAGCAGAGCAGAGCATCTCCTTTTCCATAATCTCTTTCCGCACGCTGTCCAGGTCTCTCTTTTGCTTGTCGACAGTCTCCCTCAAACTGTCCACCACTTTCTGTTTGTCCCGCCAGTCTCGCTCTACAAATTGAGCAGGTGGATATTTAACTAATGCTGCCTAATTTCAACAATCAAGCACCATCATAGTTCAACATAGTTTCTTACCTTTGGAGCTTAAAAGCACCTTCATTCGATCAAGCTCATTCTAGGGAAGTGAGAAACACAGCCAGAGAAAAAACACTATGACACCAAGTCCAGATGATGTAATGGCAAGAAGGACTATCTTTGTCTTGGGCACTTTTTCTTAAACAATTTTGCACTAAAAAGCTGAAAACAGACAGTGATATATTGTGTAGCTGTTGTAAGTTTGGTACCTGCAAGCTTTCCGGGTCCGCTGTGGCCTCCTCCTCCTCTCCACCAATGTCAAAGTACAGCTTGCAGATAATGTGTCTGGTGCTGACCTACACACAGAGCACAACAGTACTTAGGTCCATGTCTTTCCACTACATGACAAGTAGGTTCAGTCTGGGCTAGAGGAAGTTTGGTGATGTTTGGAAAAGTAAGTTACTGTACCTGTTTCCTACACTGTGGACAGGTTTTTGTGGGGGCCGTCTGAAACCACTGGAGAAGACTGAGAGCAGAGAAGGGGAATGATTATAAAACGTGTCAGAAATATGAGTGTTTATGAAGTCTTGACTTTCTATATTAGGTTACCATTCATAGTGGAAAGTGTGTCCGCAGTGGATGGCAGCAACATCTTTCGAGTGATCGAAGAAATCGGAGCAAATTGTACAGTATGCACGGATAGGCATCTTGATGTCCCAAGGATCACCTGTAACGAATACAGAAACTCGTATTAAATAAACTACCTACTTACCGCATAAACACTGTTCTACGCTATCTAACCATACATGTGTTTGTAACGTTACATAAACGTGCTTGGCTACAGCGGTAAAACGGTAAATAACACGTTAGTGGCCCGTAACATTCAGCTATGCTGGTTAGCTAAATGTAATGCTAACATTAGCCTTATCACCAGTTGCCATACCTGGACCTCTACTCTGGTCATACTTACCAAACGAAGACGTTAAGTTACTGCGCAGTCCTTTGTCATAAAGTGAAACATCCCTGATATCTGTAATATTTCATTTTGACCTAGTTAATGTGATATTCTGGGAAATAACCTCGCTAGCTAACATAAACTCGCTAACTTGTTTCCCGGCTGTATGTTCAAACACAAGCCCCGCCCCTGACGCTGCGTTCAAGTGCAGCCACGATACCGCTTGACAGGTTTGTAATTATAAACACTTCCTTGTATTTAAAAATTACACTTTAAGGGATTTTGATGGTACATGTTTTTCAAAAGGGAAACAAAGACTTTTAATTAAAACTAATCACTGTGGACCAGAGTTATCTATCCTCTTAACCTCTTTTATTAAGTGTGCCCTACCTTCAGCCTTGTTAAGATGCTCTCCCTTTGCTGCTCCCTTAAGGTGTCCTCACTCTGCCCACTTCTGGGTGCACTGCTTAAAGGTGTCATCCTTTAAACACTCTAAAGCTGTTTTCTGGAAGAGAACTTCATATCCCAGTTCCTACTTCCGCAGCCGAACAGGGCATAATGCTGCGTTCACTACGATGGTAAACTCAGAAAACTTCTGAGTGGGAACGTCCGAGTTCGGAAACCTGGCGTTCACATGACCAACTCGGTCAACAATAGATGCCCGCAATAACAATAACCAATCATGTTAATATCATGAAGCTCGAGTAGACTAGTGGGCTAATATCAATTATTACAACGGCCTTTGCAAAAACTTAACTTCGATAATTTGTTAAGAATGTAGATATATCACATACTATAGTAAATGACTTGTTAAGTGTAATTAATTAGCATTTGTAACTGTCGCACCAGTCAGTTGTAGTTCTTATCACCTCAAGTCAGATAAATTGGGGACCTGAATTTCTGAACGAGCATCCGAGAAAAAAATCAATCCTGTTCTTGAGTTCAAATACCGGTATTTTTTTTCCTAGTCGGAGCCTGTATTTTCCAACTTCCCGACGTGTCTTGAATGCAGCATTATGTTGACTAGCAAGAAGAAGTACTCCTGTCTTGTCTCTGCTAGTTAGCTAGCTGCAGTAACTGTGACAATCGAGTTGTGGAGCACAATGAGACAACTCCAGAAATGAAAGGTAATCATCTTGAAATAATTTAAGGAGAGCTCTGTGTCAGGATAAAGGCGGTTAATGCAGACATAACTAGCTTCAGATGCTGTTGATTGTCTGCTAAAGTTAGCAATGAAAGTAGCCTTTGAAGTTCTGCATAGATGTCAGACGTGTCTCTGAGACTGGGGGGTGTGGAAAAAGAAAAGAGATACGATTTTATTTTTTAAAAATGGAGGAGATAGGCATGGAAAAGAAATGTAACACTCTCAGGAGGCTCTTATTTTGTTTTCTGATTTAGTTTCACAACAGCCACTGCATGTAGCAACAAGACTGAGACGGCATTAGCCCTGAAGCTTGTCTGAAAATAAAAGGGGTTAAAGTTAGACCATAAAATCTGAATAATGGTGGTCATGCCACAGTAATAGTACATCACAACCAGCGTGATCTTTAATCATAGCGTCAGTCATGAAGCTGTTAACCTTTGGCCCCATAGCTCTCTGTCTGTATGTCTGTCCTCTCAGGTGTGTGTCCCTGCCCTCAGTAGCAGTGATGGACGGAGAAGCCCAAAGGGCGGCTGTGTCATGGGAGAATGGCACTCTGGCTCCTGTGGACCGCCTTCGCTCCGAAAGGGCAGACAGCCCCACACCAGGTCTGGTGGAAGGAACTGAACCAGGTGAGGCTGGTCCACACTCAGCACTATCTGCAGATAGTCAGTGTAACTTTCCAAAGCACAAATGTACTAAAATTGTGTTGTATGTGAGCTCTCACTTCCAGGCAGATTCCCCCTATAGTTCTGGTACCAAGTAAATCCCAGTAATTAACAGCTAACAATGGGATTTTTACCAGCATTTGTTCCTTCTCATATTTCAAAGACTGTAGGTGTGTGTGGACATTCACGGCTTTAGATAAGTGGGTGAATGAATTAATGTAATTTAATTTAAGTGTCATTCTATTTTGTGGCCCATCCCTCATGGGACTAAATTTAAAAAAAACATCAAACATGCTTACAGTACACAGGGATAACGTTTACAGTACACGAGTCAAACGTTGTCCATGTGAACTGATCATGCATCAGTCCATGGATAAGAGCCACTGTCACGAATCCGTGTCATTGATACAGAACTGAACTTTCGGTTACTTCCTCATTTTGGATCTGATGGCACTACACAGCAAAATGTAGGTTCTAAGATTGCAGCTTGGATCAACCATTTAAAAAAAAAAAATAGAAACAAAAAATCTTTGCAGTGGCCAATGCCTGAAATAATATAGATTTTCAATGGATTCATAATTGTACCATGACAAGAGCATGCTTAAAGCACCAGAGTAACACTATTCTGTAACTTCCCTCATAGGTGAAAAGTGTTCCACAAGTAGACATCCTGTGGTCCAGTAGTTGCTAGGCAACACATGGGTACAATAACCAGAATGACTTGTTTTTATTTTGTGAAGAAACTGTTTTTGAATTAAGAAGTTCTCCATTTTGTGTGTGTGTGTGTGTGTGAGAGAGTGAGAGAGCGCGTGAGAGATGGTATGAATACACACATCCTGTCTGTCTAAAGAGGTGTTCACAATAATTTAATCACAATAATGTGCCTTCTGTATTCTCCATGTCACTCAAACAGCCATTTTGTTGTTGCTGTCAAACTTGGATTTTATGAATTGACAGGGAACACTCATTTAATAGACTAGACTGTAATAATAGTATTTTCTAAGTTTATGTGATTAAAAACTTAACACATTAGGAATATCTTGCCACACCAAACAGCATAGGAAGGAAACGCTGCCATATTCTCTCACATGAACTGTAATAATACAGACATCTGCTGCACGCCTGCAGCAGCTTATATCTGTCTCATCCAGCTTTAACAAATCCAACTCTGACTGGAGAAATGATGTAACTTTGTCCGGATTTGCTCTTTCCAGTCCAGAGATAAACAGGATGTTTTTGCAGTGTTATCTGACTGACTCATTACCACACTTGTGCTATTCTTCTTCTACTTTCTCTCTTTTAAATTAAATAAGCTATGACCAGAGGTTGTTAATTTGTGACTGCTCTGAATGGAATGAATAGAATAGAATTACCAGACCAAATCAAACATTTTTTTGGTTTTAAAGTATAAAATCATATCTTGCACGACGAGACTTGGCATAATACAAGAATCCAAATCATCTTCCATCTTTTTCAGCCAGCTTTTTTGGCTGACAGTCGCTCAGTTCCAGACTGTGTCACCCACTGCATGGAAGACAGTCCTGGATGGTTCCCACTGAAAAGCTCAGGGAAGTGTATGAGTGGTGATCTCAGTGGAGGCGGGGTGATTTACCAGATGTGCATTTGCCAAACCAACCAGATTGTGTTCACACAAGTCTTTTCTCTTGTGAAAGGAAAAATATTGTTTACAAAGTTTACATTTGTGTTGCTTGTTGAAGTTTGTTGTTGATGAGTGTGAAGAAGACATCGCACTTAAAAACAGACTCGTTTTCATGCACTATTTTTTACTTTTACGAGCTTCCCTGAGCTTTTGTTTGACACTGTCTCCCGTGCAGTGGATGAGACAGTCCTGAGTGTTGCTATGCCAACAGATTCAAAACCAAAAAAAACAAACAACAAAAAAAACTGCCTCCAACAGGTTGTTATTGTTTTATGAACTTACTTATTCATTCCTTACACATCCATGCATCATACTGACAAACCATCTGACCATCATTAATGCAGGTGCCGGTCAGAAGAGTGCCATGTTCGTCCATGCGCAGTCTTTTGAGGATCTGACTGCAGAGACTGAAGAAGTGGCTCAGAGGGACGCTGAACTGGACAAGTCAGAAGGAGAGTGTACAGACGAGCTCAAGGTTCTGGTGGGCGAGAAAACCATAGAGGAGCAACGCAACAGCATTTCATCGGAGACCAGGTCTAAGGAGGAGGATGTGTCCAGCGAGGCGTGGAGGAGCCACAGAAAACATGTGTTTGTGCTGAGCGAGGCTGGAAAGCCCATCTACACCCGCTATGGCACAGAGGAGGCTCTGTCCAGCACCATGGGGGTGATGATGGCCCTCGTGTCCTTCGTAGAGGCCGAGAAGAACATCATCCGCTCCATCCATGCAGGTCAGAATATACTTTGAATCTGACATTGGTTTCCTAAGTAAAAATATATGGGTCAAAAGTGCATTTAATGAAATCTGTTGAATCCATGTAACCTCTGTGAACATGTTTTGCATCAGATGGCTGTAAAGTGGTTTTCCTCACTAAGAGCCCTCTGGTCCTGGTGGGCGTGTCTCGGACCTGTCAGTCAGACAAGGAGCTGCTGCGGGAGCTGCAGTACATCTACTATCAGATCGTCAGCTTGCTCACGCTCACTCAGCTCAACCACATCTTCCAACACAAGCAGAACTACGACCTGCGCCGCCTTCTGGCCGGCTCCGAGTATCTCACCGACAACCTGCTGCATCGGCTGGACCGAGACCCAGGCCTGCTCCTCAGCGCTGTCACCTGCCTGCCTCTGGCCAGCTCCTCCAGGGATGTGGTCTCATCAAGCCTGCAGGCCGCTAAAGCCAAAAACCTGGTGTTCTCCATCCTGCTGGCGGGGGACCGGCTTGTTACCCTGGTGAGAAAAAAGGACCAGTTCCTGCACCACATAGACTTGCACCTAGTCTTCAACCTCGTCGGCTCCTCTTCGTCCTTCCGAGAGGGTGAAGGCTGGACGCCGATCTGCCTGCCAAAGTTTAACACTGCGGGATTTTTCCACGCTCACATTTCTTACCTGGAGCCTGCGTCCGAGCTCTGCCTCATCCTGGTCTCAACAGACAGAGAGGACTTTTTTAACATGTCCGACTGCAAGCAACGGTTCCTGGAGAGGCTGAGTAAGCGCAGTGCCTACCAGGCTCTGAAAGAGGCGCTTAAATGTCCCAGTTACTCTGTGGCGCAGGTCGGCATCCCAGAGCTCAGGCACTTCCTGTACAAATCAAAGAGCTCGGGGTTGTACACCAGGTGAGTGGGATGTCTGCTGAAAGATTTTAACAGTTACACTAGTGTTGGAATTTATTTAATAGTCTTTTTACATCAAGAAATAAACCAACAGTGGCAATAAGAATGACCACACAAACACACGTTGACATTATTTTCTTTAACTTCTGGCCTCTGTTTGAGTCTTTATCAGTGCAAATCTTCAGGTGTTGAACAAGATGCTCTTCTTTCTCTCCCTCCAGTCCAGAGTTTCCTGCGGTGTACCAGTCTGACGAGGAGCAGGAGAGGCTGATGGGTTTGTACCAGGACCTTCACAGCTGCTTGCACCATCCAACCAGACCTCTCCGTTCCTTCTACCGCTGTGGTGAAACTGAAAACCTGCTGGCGTGGGTAAGCGTTATGAGATGTGATGCTTTTGTAGTCTTTTAAAGTGTTTTACAATTTCTCATTTTTCATAATAGAATCTCAGTTTTTTCAAAACTCGTTAACACAAACTGCCATGTACCTAATTTTCTTTCAAATCTCGCATGGCACATGACACGAGATCAGGAAGTACGATGTTTATCAGAGCATCTCACCATCTTCATCACTGAATTTTTAATCATTGATACACGTTGAAATAAAATGGCCATAATCAATAAAAGCTGTCAAAACGAAATCACTTCTCATCCAAACTGTGTACAGTCGTCAGGTTGTTAATATTATGCAAACAGCAGTAGGATATATATTTTATTATAATTATGATATATATTTTATGCAGAAATCAGCAATTGAAATGATGTAGAATAAGAATTATGTTTTTTTTATAATGAAATCCTTCAATCATGTGAACAGATGAAAGTGATTGTGACTGTACTTTACTGTATAAAGTTTCTTTTTATTCAAGACTTCAGACATTAGATATTTCAACCTCTTGTTTGTTTATTAATCTAAAATCTTGTAAAGCAATCCTGTTATGCAGGAGAGCGTAAAATATGAAACCACACCCACCTCAGTATTGTGCAGCATTTTGACTATAATCAAGAGGAAGGAAACTGCATTTCCCCCTTTTTTTCATCCCTTGTTCTTCAGCAGTGATGGTGAAAGGATTTCCATTCATGTTGCAATATTACACACGAGGTTAATGTTGTTATAGTAAGGAGAAATATTTACAAAACATGCTGCATTGATTCAGTGAATGTCGGTTAACACTTAGTGTTAAGCATTGAAACTTAAGAGGTGGCCGTTTTCTGAGGACAAAACGTGTGACATTGAGTGATTTGCATGTAAAGATAACATTTTGTGTTTTAAAGGTAAGCTTGAAGCAGTTTGGCACTTTTGCACATTGAAACTGAGCCAAAGCAAAATACTGCAGTATGACTTTGAAGTGCCTCATGATGCCACTCGTCTCGCTCTCCCTTCTCTCCTGCAGGTGACAAGCGGCTTCGAGCTCTACCTCTGCTTCAGTCCACTGGCGACCAAGGCCTTGGCGGTCTCTGCTGTCAACAAACTGCTGAAGTGGATCAGGAAGGAGGAGGATCGTCTCTTCATCCTGAGTCCTCTCACATACTGAGCCCTCGCTGCTGGCTGACCGGCCTCCTGGAACAAAAAGAGTTATCCCTGAACTGAACGCCGCCTGGCCCGGTGCTGTACCAGCTTCTGTGGATGAAGCAGTCGTCAGTTCAGTGTCCACATACTGTATGATTGTCAAAGCTATGCATTTCTTGCTAATGGGTTCCTCTGATCTAATTCACAGATTTGTGATGAAGTAGATTGTGCAATGACGTTAAATTAAAGCTGTATTTTAGCTGGCTAGATTTAAAAAAAAAAAAAAAAAAAAATGATTTGGATAACAGCAACAGATGGAAGCAGCATCAGCACCAATACACAAACATAACACAAACACTTGGTGTCTGTTTGCTGCTGAGGTTGTTTCATAAATAATTGTTTTACTGTATTTACCTATTATGCCTCTCAGATTAAGAAAAATGCTGTCTTTTTTTTTATGCTATCAACTCTTTAAAAAACTCTTAACAATCAAGAATAAAATTTTAATTTAAAACTGGAAACTTGCAGAACAATGTATTATTATAAGACTTATGTCAAAACATGGCTAACACTCCTGTTGTGTTTTCACTTTACATGATGACCAAGAACTGCACAAACCATCGTCATTTTACCTCTATGCACTTTCTTTATGCAAACGGCACTCTAAGAAATGTGATCATGAGTCTATATAACATGTTTACTGCTGTCAATTTTTGTGTCAACATGTATTGTTCATGTCAGTATCATGGAAGTCTATTCATGTACTAGTGTCTATTAGCATTTTCCTTAGATATTCCATTTACCATAATATGCAAACTAATACCAAGGAAAGTGTTGTATCATTTGTTTTTTATACCTGTGTATAGTCGTAAAGGTTCATTATGTCTCATGGGCTTTGCTTAAGGAATCTAATGTTGCCACATCTGCCTCCACGAATCATGCCTTAACTAATGATCATTGTGCAACTCAAAAATGATTATATATAAATAAATGATTAGTAATAAAAAAGACTCTGTATCATGCTTGATTCTAACATTAGTCAGAGTCAGTATTTATTATTGACTTTTATCCCCTACAGAAATGTAATATATGACATAAATCCCTATATCAAAAGTGATGGTGCCATATATGTCACCTATAAGGGGTTATATATTATTATCACATATACATCCTCTGGATTTATTAAGATATAAGTTTAGAATATATATGAAATACCCATAGTAAAATATTGTTGCAATTATAATAATGGTATATGTGTATATATATATATATATATATATATAAAATATATTTATGATGACTTATGGTATAACATGTTGTGACCATATATATATACTGTATATAATATCAACATATACTGACAGGGTGGAGATATATTTACATAATATATATCTATAAGCATAATACATAAAAATACATATTTGTGTGGGCTAAACATATGTCAATATAAAGAAATTGTTCCAAGTTCTAATAGTTTCATATATAATTTTTACATACAGTACATGTTTTTTTTTATTTTATATGTACATAGATGTCATATATGGAAATTCAATAAACGGGATTGCTGTCTGATTTAAAATATTTTGGTTGTAACTGTAAAATCTATTTAAAGGTTGTTTCTTTTCAGTGTAATTCATGAGTAGCCTACCATCATATTTGTGGAGACACCAGTAGCTTCACATGCGGGTCTGTTGCCTAAACAATTCGTTCACTGTACACTCGCATGATAAAAATAGTGCAAACACTACCTGGAACACTACCTATTGTACAGAAGGTAAGTTTCAATTGTCTGCCAAAAATGAAAACAACGCGCAATGTAGACATTAATCAGCTGTAAATTCACATAGTTCCTGCAACAGTTTTTGGCAACGCGCGTCACCATGAAAGGTGCGTAAACAAACACAATGTGGGTTAATTGGTTTTACCGCTGTCTCCGTCAGCCTGAAGCGGTGAGGGGAGGAGCGAGCTGTGGCACCGCCGAGGCAGAGGACACCGGTTTACACTGGGAGCTGAAGTTAGATCCGAAACCGACACAGTTCAGGCTTTAACTTGAAGCAGAAATTAACCTAATCGTGTCACCTGGAATCTCTCCGAGGACAGATCAGCCATCCCTGCTCTGCTCTGGAGTCAGATACGGAGCAGAGGTGGCAGTGGTTTCTTCCCCGAGGAGCACAGCTGTACAGGTAAGACCTTCATAACATTCACAGCTGCATGTGCCACGGATATGTTTCAAAAGATTACAGCTGAACTAGACTCCTTGCAGTGCTGAACCTTTCAGGAGCTCAACACAAAATCACACAATGCTACTGTATCGGGAAATTAAAATGTCATAAAGTGCAGTTAATTAAGTTTAATGTGTTGTTATGTACTATTGATAGAATTTAAATCAATCTCAGTGTTTTTAGTAAGAGGTTTAATTATAATATATGGTGATGAAACTGTGGTTAACTATGAGTGGTATATGTTTGATGATTTGTGAGAAAGGTGTGTTAATATAAGGACTTAATCTAACCATTCAAGTTTTGTGCAGTTGGTGGAGTCAGATAACATCTTACATGTGGACTGGAACCAGTGTGTGCTGGCACCGTTCCCCTGAAGTTAAAGCAGACTGCCAGAATATGTAACAGGAGCATAAATCTATATATATGATTTAAAGAAATGTACGGCCACACAACACAAATGATTTAGGTCTTGAACGATGTTCAACCACTTGGATTAATCTCAGAAGAATAAAGTCAGATATCACAATTAAGGTGTTTCATAATAAAGCACATTTAGACCTAATATCACTGCACATTGGAGGGTTCTAGTGGTTCTGTAGTGGTTTGGGATGCATTTCCTGCCACTGAATCAATGCATGTGTCCCTGGGGTCCAATATGTTTTCCTTATTGACTGTTTGCACAGCATCCTGCATATTTAAATCCCTCTGGATAACTGTGCACTAATTAATGAAAGAGGGGCTCTCTCTCTTTCGCTAATTAACTGCTGTCAAAGTGCCTGTGAGCAAGCACTGATCCAATAAAGCAGCCAGTCCAAAGTGTGCATCCCTCTCACAAAATGAGAAAGGTGAATTCTTATTGATGCCAAGATAAAATACACAAGCCAGAAAAGAGAAGATAATATGGATATGAGTGTAAATGCAACACACTGATTGTGAATTCTGTAGGATATTATGTTGCCAAACGTCTGGTTTGATATTTGTCCTGATAACAGAACCGAGGAGGCAGGTGTTCTAGTATCACTGCACCTTCAAGTCATCTCTGAGGGAATACACTAAGTAAAAACCTGGACGCTGACCAGCCTGTAAATAGCACAATAGCACAATGAATGGAAACTCAATTTCAGCCATTTGGTTTATTAACCATGAACATGAACAAAGTCAATCAGTGCCATTACTATGTGTACCCATGTCCTTTAGCCTTAACCTCAGCTTCACGTGGAGCCGCAAATGTTAAAATGTAACACAACATCTATGAATTATTGATGTAAAGACACCAGACTCTTGACTTCAAACGTTTCCATATGACAGAGCGATGATAAGTTCTGTTTTCTTGAAAGACTTTTGGTCAGAAAGAAACTTTCCCTGCTGTTGAATCAAATAAGCAGAGCCACATCACAGTTGATGAAATTCAGATGAGAATTTTCTTCTTCACCTGAGACTTAAAAAGGTTCACGTCGTCTTATGACCATCAGTCCGTGCACATCTTTCCCCCTGAAAGGCACGTAGTGGTTGTGACAGGAATGCAAAGTAGAGAGGCCAGGGGTTCCTGAATATAGCCTAACTGGGATGTGTCCAGTTAATGATCCACCAAACACACGTCTGTTCTGGGTGAGGACAAGGCTCCGAGTTTGAAACGTGGTTCCATGTTGTTCAGAGATTGATCAGGATGAGCTGTGGAAAAATTTTTATTTTTATTTGATTAATTTGTGTTGAACCACAGCCATTAACTTTGTTTGTTATTATTAGTTCTCTTGCACAAAAGAAGATGACTCAATATTTAGAGGAAAGAAGATGGGATGGGAGATTAACCAGAACAAACATTACCAGACAGATATGAATGACTTGAGCAGGAAGTTGCAATAAGAATAGTTTTATCCACTGTCTACTGTGTTGAGCGCCACGAGCATAGAACCCTATTTGATTATGTAAACACTTCCTCTCTGTGTTTGTAGTGAGTCAGAGGAAGCTTTTATCTTTACAACCACTTACTTTTATCATCATGTGACGCAACCAAGATGATGTCTGTCACTTCAGATCTATTAGGATTCAAAACGGAACGTGACTAAGCAGACTGATATTTTTAATTTTCTTAGGTAGCATCATTTCCATAAAACAATATGCTTTCTGTTAAGAGCCACTGTCGAGAATTTTTCGAGGCATTTAAAAAAAGTCCCTCAACTCTAGCCTTTTCCAGAGTTTTCAGCTGCATCTCACAGTCATGGCTGGATTAACGTCACAAGGGGCCCTGGGGAAAAATCTGCTGTTGGGCCCCTACTGGCCCCCGCTGTACATGACAGTTTCGAAATCAACCAGTACTGTCTAGTGATGAAATTATAATTTTTTTTCATTATTAATTATTATTTTTTTAAGCAACTATGCCAATAATTCACCGGTGCCAGCTTCTTGAATGGACATTTTTGCTTGTTTCCTATGTTTTTCTATGATAATAAACTCAACATTTTGGATTTTTGACTCTTAGTCAGATAAAAAAGACCATTTAAATATGCTTGATCTTCTGGGAATAATGATGGGCTTTTTTATTGAAATTTTATACACTGAAAATCAATCAGTTATTAAATAATTTGACAAAATTGCTTTCAAGTTTCAAAGTGAACTTTGGAATGATGATAATTTCTTAATGACTGAATAACTTACTATATTCTGTCATTTCCCTTCATTCAGGTATCATTGGCTGTTGTTAAAGATGGTTTGGTCCTGACATCAAACCTGGAGGTAACCCCACGTTGTCTGTGTTGTTGCCCCCCCTTGCAACCTTGTGGAGATGGTCCACTGGACCACACAGTGGGGGACATGTGTCTGGTTCCAGACTCTGCTGGCCTTTGCTTTGGCCAACTGTCCCTCACTGGCCCCGAGTCCTGTCAACTACTCTGTGGTTTACACCATGCCCTTCTTCCAGGCCCAGGGCCCCATCCAGAACATTGTGAACAACTCGTACTACCAGGAAGTGTATGTAGCCTCTCAGAATGTGATTGAAGCTGTGAACAGAAGCCTGGAGAAGGTGTGGGAGCTCCGCACTGGGCCGGTGGGAAGCCCAGAGTGTCAGATATGTAATTTGTGTGACGTTGACAAGGATCCTAACTTCCTGGAGGACACAAACAACCAGATCTTATTGTTGGATACTCTCTTTATGTATTTATATTCATGTGGAAGTTCTCAGTATGGTGTATGCTATTTCCACCAACTGAACGCAAATGGAGAGCCGCCTTCTCTCTCCAAGTGTTTGTTCAGAAAGGACTCCAACTCTGCTGCCTACTGTCCCGACTGCGTGGCCAGCCCTCTGGGAACCAAAGTCACCATGGTTGAAGAGGGTCAAACTGTCTACTTCTTTGTTGCCACCACTGTAAATGATAGTGTAACCCAGCGTTACGGCAGGAAGTCGTTATCAGTTCGACGACCGCTGGCCACTGAAGATGGTTTCTATAGTGATGTACGTGGCCTAACCGTCCTTCCCGGCCTGCGGAGGACGTATCATATTGAATATGTCTACAGCTTTTTCACTCAGGAGTTTGTGTACTTCCTCTCAGTTCAGAGAGAGAGCCCCGATCAGGAATCATCTCCATTTCAGACTCGTCTAGGCCGTCTCCCGCGGAATGAATGGGAGATGAAGAGGTATCGTGAAGTGATCCTAGAGTGTCGGTTTGAACCAAAACGCCGGAGGAGGAATGTAGCCAGTGAACCCTATAAAGATGTGGTGTACAACGTGGTCCAGGCAGCTCATTTTGGCAAGGCAGGCAGGGAGCTGGCAGAGGAGTTAGGGGCAGAGGAGGAGGATGACATCCTCTACGGGGTTTTTGCAGTTACAGATGACAGTGGGGTCACAGAGCATGACTCTGCCCTGTGCGCCTTCCCAATGGACAACGTGAACAAAGCAATCGTTGATGGGGTGGATGACTGCTGTGAGTCTGGACCAGAACAGCTCTCCAGAGGACTCTGCCATTTCCAGCCCTGTGAGAGCTGTCCACATGAGGTGAGCTGATCAGTCCACTAGCACACAGCAATCACAGGTGATCAACATGGTCTCAGCTCTACTTTTATTTACTTTAGTATAAAGAGTCCCAGTTTTCTTTGAGATACTGTTGAAAGAGAGGTGAGAAACAAAAGTAAATCCAGTTGTTTGACTGACTTCATGAAAAACTGGTGAGAGTGAAAGTATGCCGCTGTCAGACTGACTCACTTAAATAGAAAGCATCAAAGGTATTTTCCTGGCACCCAATCATGTGCATAAATATTTGCTGACTCGGCATGAAGGTATTTCGATCGGGCCTGTTAAAATGTTACCGTGTGAAAGCGCGTCCGAGCGTGTTTTCTTAACGTGCATAAACATGGAGGAGATAATAAACACAGACCGCTGAGACCTTGTTGTGGCCGATGAAATTAATTGATACCATCAACTGCTTATGAACAGAGAAAGAAGTACAAATGAGTAAGAAGTACTTACAGTTCTTCCCTGGATGAATGGCCTAGGTAAAGATAATAATAATTTCAAATAGTATACTTTAGTCATGTGTTTTCTTGTGATTATTATGGAGAAATATCAGTTTATGAAATCATGTAAACCCCTAAATGAGGCAAAGCGTTGCTCACAGCACTGGCAGGGTCAGAATGACAGTGTAGTGGACAGAGCCAAACATGACTAATGAAATGAAACACAGAAAAAAAGTAAAAGGATCTGTATTTAGCACAGAGTTAACTCCAGCTGCATGTGGTTATTGTGTGACTCACTGTTTTCCAAGATAAATCTGTCTGTGGATTGTTGTGTAAGATAAAAAAGTCACAGGGAAACCACTGTCATCAGAGATATGAATTAAACTTGCCCTTGAGAGTTTATTGGTACCTTACAACCTACGTCCTGCATGAAAACCTCTCCTGTGGCTTTTTGGGAGATATTGGTTTCTTGCTAAGACATAGACGAGAGGATGGATCCCACTCTCACGGCTGTGAAAATAATATGAAGCTGGGGCCATGAGAAGATTAGCTTAGCTTAGCATGAAGACTGGAAACAAGTAAAACAGCCTGGCTCTGCCCAACCAACAACCAATGAAGATGGATTAACAAATGAAGATATAATATGTTTATCAGCGACCTTTAGAAGTGTTGGTAGATGGATTTTGTACCTTTGGACAGAGCAAGCTGTTTCCCCGTTTCCCATCTTTTTTTGTAAGGCTAAGCTAGCTTCTTGCTGGCTCTAGCCTCATATTTAGCATGCAGAGAAGAGAGTGGTAAAGCAAATAATTTCCCCAAATGTCAAACTATTGAAGTGAAGTAAAGTTCAAAGCTCATTTGCATCTTAGCTTGCAGGGGAATGCACCTATAATCACTTGCACCTGCATCTAGTGCCCACTAATTGTAAAATATGAGAAAACAGGGATTGAAATTGTGTTTTGGATGGAAAAATAGATATGGAGAAGTCAGCTTACACACTCATTATTCAGAAAAATTGGACAGCGGCCAGTTGGATGAATTTCTCAGGTCAGACAGGGAGAAGTTTTCCTCATGTTTACTCAGCATGCTTTTCATGCCATATTATGCATTCAGTTGGTTTCTTGGGTTAATTCTGCTTTTTATTTTTATTTCCATATCCCATATATAATTCTCATAACATTCTTTTTTTATGTCAGTCACTGTTCGCTGTGAATGTTTGGCAGTGGGGAGTCTGTGGTAAGAGTTTGCACGTCATGTGGAAAGTATGATGCTCAAAATTCCCAGAATTGCAAAGCATGAAGTTGTTGAATGTTGAAGTTACAGCTATGATTTGATTGATTGGACTTTGTTTGCTTGAACCTTCAGAAAATAGAGTAAGAAAATATATGTTGTGATTAAGACATGATACTATGTGGTCAGGTTAGGGCAAGAAAAAGCTAGTTTTGATTTGTTACACTTACAGCTGATGATGTTTGGGACTAGCTGAAATAAACATAGCAGTTACATCCAAAAGATGTTCTTTCCTCTATTTACCTTCAGAGGAATTCTTTCTACTTGGACTAGTGAACTCTGCTTCTAAGGCTGCTGCTGTTTTGTTGCCTTTGGCTGCTGGTCTGAGAGTTGAGTAACCCGTCAGTGGACCTGTCCAACAATCTGAAATCCTGGTTCTTCCATTTCTCAGCAGATCCAAACACCTCTGCTGCCAACAACATCATCTCTGCCTCAAAAACACTATGCTTCTTAGTCTGTAATCAAATTATTCATTTGGATTGGATTTAAAAGAAAACAAGTATAAAGTGTTGTGTCTGTGAGTTTGTATCTTGGCCTTAAAGATACAAGCCAGTCTTTGCATGAAGACTCCCTTAAATCAAACAGGGACCCACCCTGCTCTGCGCCTATGGCTGCAAGGCAATCCTCCTGTCAGTAGTGCAGCACATAATCACCTATCATAGCCTCTGAAATTATGAAACAATCTCATTATGATAACAAATTTACTTTGTGCTTCTGTGTGCCACATACTTTGTTTCTCATGGGTACCATGGTGACCAGTGCAGCTCATAACATGTCCTCAAAAGAAAACAGCTGGATGTGTCTTCCCACAGCTGTAAATATTACTGTCTGACGCGGGTGTGGCTCAGGTTTCAGAATATTATTTTTAAATTGCCAGCTGCCCATCCAACCATGAATAAACATGATTTCACAAAACACCTACTCTCTGGAGCTTCCAACCATTTCACATGACCTTCAGCTGTAGATGGAGTTTTGTCCTGAAAGTGGATCTGCTAACAAGTGAACCTAGTACTTGTTAATTCTAGCAATTATATGTTGTCTGTGTTAATCATAGAAGCTGGGGATGCAATTTGACAAAACCCTTACGAGCTACAGATCCATCATCATGACATCTGAACAAACTTTATCTGCTGATGAAGACAGTGTAATGTAGTTGAAAGCTTCAGAAAAAGCTAGAAAATGGATTTTAGTTGGGATTGTTTTGTCTATGTTTGCACACTAGTTTAAACACTGTTCAGGGTTTTTTCTACTTAAATTTTCTTCCTCATTATTTCATTTCCTTGTCCTCTGCCGCCTGTGGCCGTGGTACTAGAGTATGGAGAACAACGCCACATGCAGAGACCATCCTACCATGGTGTCAAAGCCCTACTACAGAGTGGACCTCTTCAACAGGCAGATGACAAACGTCCTGCTCACCTCTCTGCTGGTCACAACCATAGAGAACAAGACTGTTGCCCATATTGGCACTTCAACCGGACGGCTGCTACAGGTAAGATTCAAAATCTGTTGTTTCTGGTATTAGTTTTCATTTTACCATTGTAATAATCTCCTCTTGTGTCTGTGTTGGCAGCTTGTGTTGACAAGATCCAGTCCTATTATTTTTGCCAATTACTCTCTGGAGGAGAACCAGAGAGTCTCATCCATTGCTGCTGTTTACTCATCAGAGTATCTTCTTTTCGTGGTTGGAGACAAGGTACAGCAGCAATCCCATGTCTCTAAATGTGTGTAATAGGTCAGAGACGTGCAGGTCGGGTTACATCACAATGACAAATGAGCTGGGAGTGTGGCTGATTGTCCCTCCATGACCCTGTGATGATCTGGAGACCTGTCCAGGGTGTTTCCTGTGACTTAGAGAATGAATAATCAAATGGTACTCCTGTGGGATGTCAGGCTTATTACCTTGTGTGATAGCAATTGGGACACAACAGGAAAATGAAGCTCCTCTGAAAGCTCCAAGGCCCCAATTTTATAATCTTTTCAGGATTCTGGTTCCCTTCCAGAAAAGGAAATACCTTTTCTTTAAACTATTAAAAAATATATAGATAAAAAAGTGGTTAATAGAAAAAGAAGTTTGAAAGATGCCTGGTGTTTTGTTTGCAATGTGTATGCATTGAAGAGATAAGATAGTTCAAGTTCCATTCAAATTAAATAGTTTTATTATTCATCTGTCATTAATCAGCAACATTAGACTTCATTTCAGCACAAGGATCTCTCCATGTGACTTGTTGAACAGCCTGATGCTGAATGAGGCTCAGTATCAGTTTACATGTTTCCATCTGCATGGAAAGAATCAATTATTTAGTAGGAAATGTAAGTTAACTGAAGTTATTTCTCTTCTTGCATCTAAATGTATGAAGGAAAAGAAAATAACTAGCAGTAAAAAGTAGAAGTTTTAACCAAAGGGAAAAAAACAAACCCACTCAAACTTCAGTTTTGATTTATTGGGTCACAGGCCATTATTTTCAAATCCCTTTGTACTATTTACATTATCACCTTACAGTTGTTTTAAATTCTGCATTTGGAGGTTTTTCAATGTGATATTTGTTATGTCATCATCTGTATGATTATCAGCAATGGCAAATGTCACAGGGATGGGAAGGCAAGGAATAAATTGCAATATATAAATATATTATATCATATATAGCATGTCATATATATTAATAGCCACATTAATATGAAATAGGGTGGGGCAGCAGGGGATCTTTCTCTGTAGAGGGCATATGTGACTTTAAAAATGGTAATCTGTGTTTCAGATGATTCAGGTGCCACAGAGAGGGCCGGGCTGTCAACACTTCCTGACTTGTGCCATGTGTCTGACAGCCCCTAAGTTCATGGGCTGTGGGTGGTGCTCTGGAGTGTGCTCCTGGGAGAGCGAGTGTCACAATCGCTGGAGGAACGAATCCTGCCCACCTGGGATCACTGGGGTTTGTTCTATAATCCAGGACACAATCATCCCTTTGTGCAACTAATAGAAACATTTCATTTCAAGGTGGTACTATATACTCTGCTTTATTGACGCAGTTCTTTCCACGGACTGCTCCTCCTGATGGTCAAACAGAACTAACGGTGTGTGGATGGGAGTTCCAGTCGCCCTTAAGACCTGCCATCTCCTCCAGAACCCACCAGGTCCGACTGGGACAGACCGCCTGCACTGTTCTTCCAGTCAAAAGCAACAACACACAGTGAGTGACCATGCAGGGCTGTGGTTACAAGTACAGTCTGTTCATACTAAAGTCATTTTGTGGGAAATCCACCCTGAGGATTGTCTTGTGATGTGTGTGTGTATGTGTTTTGTTTGAGGAGGAATTAGTATCTTAAGCTCTTTTACAATATCTGACTGTTGAACATTAGTTCATATAATAATGAATCTAGACTTTAATGGACTGACCCAAACTTGGTGTTTGGCCTGTGCTAATTTAGTATTACAGACAGTGTCAAAATATCTCAATGCTGACGCCATGTAGTTTAGATTTTCCAGGGTATGTATTTTCCTGTTAATTTCTTGGAAATTCTACTAATAATTTCCTAAAGAATTGTTGGTATTTAGCTGTAAATTATTAGGATATTTCCAAGAAAGTGTTATAGTCTGTGAAATTTTATAGCATGGAGTGTAAGTTGAATCAAAAGCTAAGGAATTTTCAATGCAGCTGAAAACTACAGATAAGCATGCAATTCAACCAATATGCTGAATAAATGTGAATTAAATGAATATTTACATATCAATATATGAATCTATGTAAGTGTGGCAGTTCAAAGTCATGAAGATTGAAAATTAAAGATTAAGATTAAAGATTAAAGATAAAGGAAACTTTATAAACAATTTTTTCACTTACCAACTACGTCATTTCAGTTTTTTTTCACAAATACGTGAATATAACACCTAGGTAATTAATAACTGGAACACTTTCTCTATTTATAATTAGTACAAATTGATATGAATTGTGCAGTCCTGCCTTGGATGTATCATTTACAGCTGAACACCAGCTAACTTTTTGAGAAAATATTTATTTATTACCATTTTTCATTTTTACCTGCTTAGTTCAGCATGTTAGCACGCCAATTAGCAACAAACACAAAGTGCAGCTGAAGTAGTTTCTTGGACATTTGTTTTTGGACAAAGTCAAATTATGTGTCTAACATGGCAGAAAGTGCGAATACGTTTAAGAACAGGTTTTTCTTGAATGAATTTGCCAACAAACTAATTCTATAATGACAACCTCACTTGAAAGCTGTATTTTAGCAGCAAAAGTGCTACTTTTGTCTCCTGATGCTGTTTAAAGGCCAAGCATTTTAATGCACCAAGAAATTAAATTGTCTCTGGTGTGTCAGTAACTATATTTGCCACAGACATGCTAACACAAGTGTTTTCTTGTGCTGGTCTTCAGCCTGGTGTGTAAGATTCGCTCTGGGGCCACTGAGCTGTCCAAACCAGTCAACATTACAGTGGAAGTGCATGAGGGCAAGGTGGAGGGACGCTACTCCATTGACGGGAAGGCAGAAATACCAGGGTTCACGTTTGTGGTAATCGCAGCTATTATCATGCTCATCACAAACTAAGAATATTGTTCATTTCATCCATTGAGTATTAAACCACTTTCTCCTAAACCTTTTGTTTTATCGAAAATACTGATGATAAACTGTTGCTCCAGATTCCCAACATCACAGAAATCCAGCCCAACTATGGGCCTCGTGTTGGGGGCACACTCATCACAGTGACTGGACCTCACTTGGATGCTGGGAAGACCAGGAGAGTCACTCTCAACGACATGCCCTGTCCTATAAAGAGGTCTGGAAATACATTTCCTCATAGTAGTATTATCTCTCCTACTCTCTGGAGATTATGAAGATGAGTTGCGGCTCAGAACATTTTATTGCCATGACCTAATAAGCAAACATGTTCCAACTAGTGTGTAGGATAATTACGGTTTGTGAAACTACTGGCAAGAGGTCTTTGCATTCGAACACTGGCTCAGACCTGAACTATTTCCTACAGTAGATGTTATGTTATTGAACATACAAAAGATATTTAAAAGCATGAAGCTTTTTGATCTACCACCGTTTATCTGTAACAACGTGTAATTCACATACCTCTTTGTCTCTGCAGAGTCACAAAGCCAATAGGGAACGTGTCATCCATCATCTGTCTGTCCCAGGCCATCTCAGAGGTGAGGGATGTTCCTCTGAGTGTTTTCATCGACAAGTCTCCTGTCCTCACCACAAAGGTGTTTTACTACAAAGAAAAGCCATCGATTACAGCTGTCCTGCCTGACTGTAGCTTTGACAGGTACAGTAGGCCAGTGAGCACAAACACCTTCTGTGTATGAACTCTGTTGTCCTCTGTTTTATTCCACAGTGACCCAAGAACAGTTAAATCAAGAGTAACTGGACTTTCTTGAATAACCATGACCTGGATGATTGAGAATGCGTCATTTCTGATAAACCAAGTTTATTTTTGATCTGGAATTTAACATATTTTATCCTGACAAAGGAAATCTAATTGGATAAATACTGTCTTTACATTACATAATCTAATTTTTTCTAATATTTTTCATGTGACATTCTCAGTTGTAGTAAGAAATTACAGTATTTCCTTCCTTGATGCAAATGTAACCATCTCTGACATCTGTCTCCACTGTAGGGGGTCAAAGATTGTAATTGAAGGGGAGAACCTGGATTCTGTTTATCGCACCATCATCCACTTTAAACCCAATGAGAACCACCTGAAACCTGTGACAACGGTACAATGTTCATTGTAATGTGCAGTAGAAACATTATTATTTTTTAAATAAGTGTACAGTTTTAGAATTACCTGACTGACTGTTACAGGAGTGCATAGGCAAGTCCATGCCCACAAGGATGGAGTGTATCACTCCTGAGTTCCCCAAGGATGAGACAGAGGAGGGAGAGCTTTCTTTTGACATGGATGGAGCGATGGGACTTTGGAACAAAGAGTTCTCCTACCACCCCTACGGCGAGCCCATACCTTTTGAAACAGAGGGACACGTGCTGAGTTTGTACCCTGGGTTTGATGAAGTGTCACTACATGTAAGGGAGTGTATCTGCATTCGAATTTAAAGACAAAATAAACATGAATTTGTAATGATTATTATATATTCTTTCAATCACTGACTGCATGCCTTATATCTTGATTTGACCTCTCTGTCCACAGCACCAAAAGCTGAACCTGGTGAGCTCCTGCATGACCATCAAAATGACAGTGGCAGGCGTTGATTGTGATGCTAAAGTCCTGGATAATGAGATCACCTGCAGGATCCCTAAAAACATGACCATCCCCAGTGAGGGACTTCCAGTGAAGGTTAGTCAGGCTGGTGGTGTAGATGATGATTAACTGACGGATTTACCTGGATGCAACATCCAACATGGGGCCCCGGTCATACATGTTGTATGGGACCCCTGCTTGGCCTATGATCACTCACTTCCCATGCCTGTACATCACGCAACTAGGATGTTCAAATCATAGTAAAAATTTACTCAATATATTACTGCTACAGATCAAAGTGGTATATAGCAAAATTATCAGATAGATGTTAAAGCAGGGGTTTTCAACCATTGGCCCGTGGCCTCCTGGTGGTCCATAAAGGCGTTGCTGGTGGTCCCTGATTCAATAATGTAGATTGCATGTGGGAATCACTATTTATTGTATTTTTGTGTTATGTATTAATTATTGTTTGTGAAAAATTAAATTCATGAAAATATATAAAAGTTAAAAAAAAACAAGCGGGGGTGACTTTCTGGATTAAAACAGTGCCCATCCAGTCTATCCCTGGTAGCCTGTGCTCTGCTAATGTTGGAATGCGTCCCTAATGTCACATGTGTATGCATAATGTGGAGATTTGCACACAAAACTATTAATTTACTGACAAGCATCTGAAAAGAGTTACTCCATGATTTTGCCAATGAAAAATCATTTTTGCAAATTCTGGTGAAAAGTAACAGTTAGTGTCTAAGAGGTCTGTTTAACAGGTAAGAAAAAAAACCTAATCTCAACCACTTTCCTCACACTCCACAACAGTAATCCTCAGGTTGCTACTTAGTCAGAGTGGTGGTCCCTGGGCCACAATCAGTTGACAAACCCTTTTGTAAAGCAAAGGATTAATTTAAATAGCTCCTTGAGGCTGAGGCATCTTAAAATGTCTTGGCAGTTAGCCACATGCTTTCACACACAGATGTCACAGCTTCAAAGCCATGGATGTGTGACAGAAAACAGCTTGAAGCGTTTATGCTTTTCCAGTGGGGCAGTTATGAGAAAAAGTCTCATAATAAAACAACAATGATGGTATTCACTGTTTTATAATGGGTTCTGTTCTCCAGATCTCCATCAACGGGCAGGTCCACAATGTTGGCACAGTGGTGAGAGTGAGCAACCACTACATGGTGGGGATTGTTCTGGGGATCCTTGCGGCTCTGGTGGCTGGAGCCGTGCTGGCCTTTGTCGTTATGAAACACTTGCGGAAGAAGAAGAAAGGTGGGATCTTCACTGTTATGTGGACATTGATCAGACCTGTTTGTACAACTGCTTCCGAGTGTGGGTGGTAATTTGGGATGAATTACATAAGTCTTTCAACTAGAACATCCCGGGTGTTGGATGTACATGTGTTCTTCTTCTAGGGTTGATGATTAAAAAAAACGTGTTGTGAAATGTTTTTCAGCCTCCATGGTGGAGACCCGTTTGGCCCACAGTGCCAACCGCTCTAGAACAAATAATGTGGAGCTGTCGCCTACTGGGGACTACAGGAGAGGTGGCGGTCTAGCTAAGCACTTACCATTCTACACTGCAATATTGTAGAGCTGATTTGCTCCTGTCACACATTCCTGTGTAATGATCATTGATAAACCTCTTTCTCTGAACTTTTACCAGTAGTATCCATGAGTCCTCCCACCCCCCTGGTGGGTCCGGTGGTGTTCCCCAGGCTGGCCTATGCTGCAGGCAGCATAGATCCTACCCTCACTCCCCTGATGCCTCCAGAAAAAATCTCCATCTCAAGTTTTAGGCCAGAGCTGCTGGAGGAGGTGAAGGATGTTCTTATTCCTGCAGAGATGCTTATTGTGCAGCACCATCGGATCATAGGGAAGGGTAAGACCCCACTGACTTTGTCTGAAACAAAGAACTTTGTAGCCTTGTGAAAGCTATATCATATTTTGGTTGAGCAGCAGCAATCCTCTGTCATTCATTCTTTGTTGTTTTTCCTGCAGGTCATTTTGGCACTGTCTATCATGGCTACTTCACAGACCACAACAACAGAGAAATCCACTGTGCTGTCAAGTCTTTGAATAGTGAGTAATAACTGCTTCTTGAGAGCCGATTTATACGCCCTAGGAAAGCACCAGAAAGGCTCTTCTGCTGTGGAATAAATTTGCCTCAGGATCTAAGATGTCCTCTGAGTACTTTTTAAAGCAGCTTTTTAAAATTGTGCTTTCAGTGTCTTTCTTCCTTTATATTTGAGTCCATAATGCTTGTGTGTGTGTGTGTGTGTGTGTGTGTGTGTGTGTGTGTGTGTGTGTGTGTGTGTGTCATCAGGAATAACAGACGTCGAGGAGGTGGAGCAGTTTCTGAAGGAAGGTATCATAATGAAGGGTTTCCACCACAGCAATGTGCTGTCTCTGCTCGGGATCCTCCTGCCGGAGGAAGGGCTCCCTCTAGTGGTGCTGCCGTACATGAAACACGGGGACCTGCGGCACTTCATACGCTGCGAGAAGAGGGTGTGACAGCGACATTAAAACAGTGGAAATTAATCATATGATTTATGTGCAGCCGTCTGTTTACTACCTAGCAAGCTATGTAACAAATGCAACTGTTTTAATTCAGTGTTTTTGTCATGTATTTGTGGGATTTGTCTAGAATCCCACTGTAAAGGATCTGATTGGCTTCGGGCTGCAGGTTGCCAAGGGGATGGAGTATTTGGCTCAGAAGAAGTTTGTGCACAGAGATCTTGCAGCACGCAACTGCATGTGAGTCACTGAGATATGCAGAGAATTAATTCACTGTCATTAGGCCTGAATTGCTCTAGTGTTGGGAGATGTTTCATTGTACAAAGTTTGCTGAGGTTGATCTCCACTTACTTTTTCTGTCCTTAGGCTGGACGAGTCGTATACAGTGAAGGTGGCAGACTTTGGCATGGCCAGAGATGTTTTTGATAAGGAGTATTACAGTGTTCAGGACCACAGAAAGGCTAAGCTGCCTGTCAAGTGGATGGCCATCGAGAGTCTGCAGACACAGAAATTCACCTCCAAGTCGGATGTGGTGAGCAAATGAAGACTGACCAGTCAGGATCTCTGCAGTGGTTGTACTAAAGAACATACAGAATGTACAGTATTTCTGGGGATGGGAATCAATGTTAAATGCACTGTGGGAATATTAGCATGATCTGGAGAGAGAGTATTTATGTGCCAGTTTCCCAAAATATCAACAGGGTTTGAAGTGTTACAGTACATGCTGCCTTTTAATGTCATTTTATTACCACTTTAATATAGAACATTATGTAAAATAAAATTGAACAGCAGATATATTTAATGACAAGAGGCTGCAAATAAAGATGGTCACACGCCAAAAAGTGTGGGCAACAAAGCTCCATTTGTGTACCTCATGCATTTTGCACTAAATCTTCCAGATTGCTGAACAGCACAATATAGAAAACATCATTGTTTCACGAATTTGCTCCAGTTCCACCATCCTAACTGCACGGTTTCAACTCAACATTAGCCAGCCTAATTAGGAACCCTACTGTGTATGTTCAAGGCTGTACTGTTTCTCTTGCTCATTTTGCACAGTGATATTATTCAGGGAGGGGTTATAGAACAGGATTTTAGCCTGCACCTGAACGCTAGTACTTGATGAGTAATTTCCGCCTCTCTTGATGCAGTGGTCCTTTGGTGTACTGATGTGGGAGATGCTGACCAGAGGAGGGAGCCCCTACCCAGAGGTGGACCCTTATGACATAACACATTACTTACTCAAGGGCAGGAGGCTTCCTCAGCCACAGTACTGCCCTGACCCTTTGTAAGTAGCAGGAATATTGGTCGCCTTGTTTATTCAGTCTAAAGAACAGCTGTAATTATAATTTGATAGTGTTTTTTAGTTTAGAAACAGCCACTGTACAACTGCACAGAATACACTACAATACTACAATAACACCAACACAGATTTATAAGATAGAAGAGAAATGGTACCAGCACAAAGTTCAACAAGATGTTCAAATGGTCACTCAGTAGCGTGAAAACCGTAAATTGTCCACTACTTGGTATTTCAACATAGTTAATCAATGTTGTTTGGGAGTTAATGTATATGACTGCCACACACACTTCTTTCACACACACTGGTGTGACTTTACAAAGAAAAACTGACACATTTTTGCTGTTTTAATGATAAATCCCTTTTGCTCACCAAATTAAAGAGTGATGGAGAATAAATCAACCATTCATACACCTTATCCACTGAGGTCTTGTCACACTTCCCATCCAACATGGGTTAAGGGCTCATGGAGGAATGTCACACAGGGAAGAACAACAGTGTAAGACATTAAATGAATAGTTTGTCATTTTTCATTTTCTTGCTGAGAATTAGATGACAGAGTCAGTAGCCAGTTAACTTAGCCCATCATCAAAACTGTAAATGGGGAAACTGTTAACGTGGCAAAGGTCACAAAATCTGGCCAGCACATCTAAAACTCACTAATTATAACTTGTTTGTTTAAAAAAAAGGTTCAAAAAGGTGTAAAAATGATAATTCACCACTTTACAGGGGTTATTTGTAATTAGGAAACAGTAGCCTTCAGACAGATCAAAAATACCCCAACTTGCAAGCTCCTGCTTACCATGGCTTAAAGGGGGAAAAAAGTGAGTCAGGAATTTCAGGAAATTTTGCACATATAATGTTGCATGAAAAGTTAGTCGGCCATTCTCTTTTACTCACACTGTCTATGTTTTTCAGGTATAGCATTATGCTCCAGTGCTGGGACCCTGACCCAGAGCTGAGGCCCAGCTTCGCTACATTAGTGTCGGCTGTCTCCACCATCTTGTCAGGTCTAGAGGGAGAACACTACATCAGTCTGAATGTCACCTATGTCAACCTGGACCAGCCGCGGCCCTATCCAGCCCTCACAGAGTCTGCTGATGAATATGACTCCACAGATATTGAAGACTCAGGCTCATTCTCTTCCTGATTCACTCCTCCTCCTCACTCAACTCTGAACTGGTATTGGTGCCAACAGTAACAGCACAAAAAAACTTCTGCAAGGTCACCACAGTGTCTTTTACCCCAAAGCATGTGAAACAGAGATACTGCCTACTGTATATGTGCCTGAAAGTGGTGGTAAGATGCTTTCACCTCAATTAGCACATTCACGCTCGTCACTGTCAGCAATTAACTTAAAACAGCATTTGACCATCAAAACTAAAATGATTTAATAGACGTCGAGTTTTTGTGTTATTTTTCACTGGTCACAGATCATCATACATCTAATCAATTTTGTAGTACTAGCTTGTTAGCTAGCCAAACAACACAACACTTGCTACACACTGGACGCTAATTAGCATTATACTAAATCAGTTAAATTGGCCTGTAGGTTAGCTAGCAAATTGCAAGTTTGTTCAGATTAACCAAAGTACAGGTTTTCAAACACTTAAAGCACAGTCAACGCACTGACTAGGGCTAAACAGGCAACCGAATCTTGCTCATTGCTGAACTAACCTGTTCCTACACTACAATGATATATTTTTCAGATGTTGTTTTTTTTTCTCACCCAGCTGGTATTGATGTAGACATTATAAATGTAGAATGTTTGTGTCTAACAGTGTTGGTTACAGTATTGAGGAGAGGAGCCACAAGAAGCAGAGCTATGATGAAGTAAAACCTATGAAATTCAGTGGTACATTAGCTTTGTTTTACCACCTACAACACAGTGTACTGTTACAGTTGCATAACTCATGTGTATATATGTTTAGATATAACATTCCCACACTTGCTTAATTCTTTTGCAGTGCAGTGATTGTTCTGTATATATTGGATCGTACTTCTGTAAGGCAAAATGTTGAACTCAAGGTTTTGAAACAAATCTGACATCACCCTGTTGCTTGTATTTCTGACACAATGTCTTTGAGATAGTGTGATAAATTAAAGTATTTATTTGTTTATAGATTTGCTCTCGTGCTATGGACTTAATATAGAGGAAATATGTGAAGTTGTGCAAATTCTGCCATGAGCAGTTGATTTATGTCACACAGTTTTTTTTTAACTGAACTCACTCGTCTTTGTTGGGGTTCTCCACTAGAGGTCAGTGTTTGTTAAAAGTTCTCTGCATTGCCACTGATAATGCTGCTGAAGATGTTCCCAACAACATGGATACAGCGTTCTATATATGTGATGTTTTCAGCATGTTTGCAATAGCATAGCAACATGAATGACCCAGGTTGTTGGCCAAACCTCTGCAAACCAACCAATAAGCCCTCTATGATAAGATTGTTAAAAACATTAAAAACAGACAAGAACACCACAACAGACCAAGCAGGCATGTTTCCCTCTTTTCTTCTTTCATCGGTTCTGCCTTCCATTTGGCAGGAGCAAATAACTGCATTTTCAATTAAATGAGCTGGAGACACAGCCAACATAGACAAACAATCTGTCAGTCTCACAAAGAAACCAAACAAACATCTCACCAACATACAGTAGCAACTCCCTGTGCTGTAAACAGACGTCACACACAAGCAGCATACTTCCCCCCACAACAAAACCGGAGTCAAATAAAACCAGAGGGAAATAAACATCATAAAGTCAATTTTTTTTCATGCTGCTAAGAACAAAAGTCAATTCCTGTGTGGTGGGGCCTTTGATATATAGACAGAGAGAGTGAAAATGTGTGTGTGTCTGTGTGTGTGTGTGTGTGTGTGTGAAGCAACATTTTGCAGGGCAGAGCCTATAGGGTGAAGTATCAAGACAGCGATGATCCCCTCTTTCTCTGTCTCCTTTTCTCACTGTGTCTCTTGTTCCCTGTTGTATTATGTGGGCTATAAAAAGTGCAGAACCTGTGAAGACTGCTGCTGTCAGCTGTGTGACCATCTCACGCCTGGAGAGCTCAGGAAAGCCAGGCTCACCATTAGGTCCCATACTGCAGGCCTTTTGATGTGCACCTCACAGACACTGACATTCAGTTTCGCCTTCCCTTCTTCTTTATATTCTTTATACGGACTTCAAAACAAATAGGGAGACTATGAAATAAGACAGTCGATGCTGGTTGATCATGATGCAGAGAGTGTGTGCCGTTTATGCCTGTATACTGTATGTGTTATATGGCAGCCTCATCAGAGAGAACATGAATAACCAGTGCCTGAGTGCTCTGTCAAGTTTGGAGAGAGGGAAAGCAATCTGTGAGATTGGCCATCTGAACAAGACGTTTTGAAAGTGGAAGGCTAATTATTTCCATTGCTATGTGATGATGGCACACCCTCACAAATAAGTGCTAGAGCTGAACTGGGAGCTCTTGGATTCTGTCCCAGTAGGATCTGGCATAAAAGGCATCCTGTGAGAAACCCTATGGAACCACTGAAGCAGGGCTGCCTTCATGTGTACAGCTGTAAATAGCCAAAATGACTAAAGTAGTCCTTTGGACACACTGAGCATTTGCATTCAAATAAGCTAATTTTATGATAGCGATTTTACCCTCATGAACCCTAGAAACCCAGTCTGATTACAGTCATTTTTCATATTCATCCTCTATCCATCTATCCTCTGTACAAAAGTGTCACTGTGACATTACAGGTGAGTTGGTGACACAATGCTATATTTGGACATATTCTGAAGTAAGAAGATTCTGGTCTGTAAATAAACTAAAAATGAACCAGAGGAAGTAAAAATTTGTTGCATTTCAAGCCCCAAACAGCAGTGGTGAATTTATGAGAGCTATAGAGGAATCATTCAACATTATTAAATTGCTCATTCTTTGGACCTTAATGTTTTTGTAGAGGCTTTTAGCAGCAGACGTGGAGAAGAAAATATTTTTGTATTAGGTTCAACTGTAGTTGGTGCATCCAGCCCTCCCTGCCCTTAGTGCTATATTTCATTTTATTTCTTCCTGTGTGCTGAGAGGATTTCCTGTGGCAATACACTACACACCAAAAATTACACTAGCTATTAAATGAGGTTAAAATATGCATCACTAACTGAGCAGGGCTGCTCAGGCCAAATTTATAGTTGAGAGCAGTATTTGCACATTTAGTTTTTGTATAGTGCCTCATTATAACATAATGATTATAAACTTTCTTTAACGTTTTAACGCTGTTGTATCTAATGACCAGAGGCAGTGGCAGGGAGATTACAGAAAGAAACAGTCAGCTGAGTATGGAGACCATTTAGAGGCTTGTAAACTAGCAGCAGAATGTTTTAATCAATTCTAAGACAGACAGAAAGCCAAAGCAAAGATAATAAAACAGGTGTGATGTGTTTTACTTTTACTTTGGCTAATCGATTATTGCAGTTGTCCAGACAGGGGAATGTATAAGTTTATTTCTTTGCACCAGAAAAAAATGCAGTCTTACTGACATAATCAATATGCTTATTAGTGTCATTTAAATCATGGTCTATGATGACACCCAAGCCTTTTGCATGGGTGGCTTTGTCAGGGTTTTAAGTCCACAGACTTCGACCTCTTATAGAGTAACCACCAATCACTATAATTTTGGTTTACTCCACTTTTAAAGGGATAAGACAGGTTATTTGATGTGGGGTTGTGCATGTTTATATAGTCAGTGTATTACCTGCAGTAGATTTGGATTGGTGCACTCCCATTTTGGAGAAACAGGCAGGAACACTGGAACAGAAACTGATCAATGTACTGCTGTGGCCAGGGTAAAAAGCCAATATTAGTTGATGAGTACACTTTATTTTGAATATTTTCACCACTTTATGTTGTCATCATAGCCCTTTCCTTTGGAACTACATATTCTCAATTGTTGAACTAACTAATAATACTACACACACACTGTATTACGCCGCAGATCAGCTATTTGATCCAAATCTACTGCAGGTAATACATTGACTATACAAACCCACATTGAATAAATATAATAATATATAATAATAATATAATAAACTATTAATTTAATTTAAGCAATTTTGAAATAGTTGTTGCATATCCAAACTTTAATTTTTTTTAAATTTTTTATATTTTTTAAATATATATACAATTTATAGAGTTGGGGTTGTGAGGGGTGTGATTTTCTCTTGTCCACCTAATGAATGACTGACTCAGGGTGAAAGGTCAGTGTGAGGCCCTTAGTTGCTGGGCCACAGCTACTGCATTAAATCTGCCTTGAGACGCTCAGGCAGCTCCTCCAGACACAGCTTTGGTTTTCTGCTGATGCTGCTGGTGCCAGGGTTGATAACAGAAGACCTTGGATGGTCAGTAACAAGTGGCTGAGTGTTCTGAGAATCAGCACCTGGTCGTGTATAATCATGTTTCCTTGGTTATGGTTAATGGATCAATAGTCCATTCACACATCCCTCCTCGCCTCTCCTTTTAGATATTTGACCGATTATGGAGGGTAAGCTATCTATAGTAATCTTTCTGAGTGTATTAAGACTAACCACAGAGGTTCCTGCTCCAGATTTGAGGTGACATCATGCACAGGAGACTGTATTGATGATTCCTACTTTCTTCTTGGCCAAGCTTCAAAAAACATTCTCAGCATAAGACATCTTTGGCTCCAGCGCTCTTTCTTCATTGAAATACCTCGACCACCGATGATGAGAATTTCTCTCTATCAGGGGTCATTGGGCTTCCACAAAGGTATGAAAATATACATTGTCCTGGCTGAATGGAGGCATGAATAAGGCCAAGTATGGAGTTGTGTGGACCACCAGACTGAATGCAGTGGGTAAACAAGCTATGCTTTAAGGGGAACTCAGGATTTGCATGTGCGTTTTGATCTTGATCGGAATCTTAAGGAAAACAAATATACTCTCTTCTCTGTACCTGAAAGGTCTTTGCTGTTAGAAACTGACCTTTACCGCTGACCACTGTGCGGGAGACTTGCAGTAGTTGTGTTGCCTGTAACCTGACAGTGTAGATATGAGACGTCCATCAGCAGCCTCAGCCTCCGGGAATTCATGTCTGGCTCTACTGAAAGCTGCAGCAGATGAGAAGAATGCAAACTGTTGTTAGGCCGATGTCAGCTCTGTATCAGGAGGAAAAACTTGACTCCCTTGAGAGATCTGGCCTGCATCTTTAATACATGCCATTAATAATTTACACTTTTTTTTTTTTTTTTTTCCAGAAAGAGAAAAATCAAACTTTTTCCTCCCCAGCCCATGTTGACAGTAGAGAGGAGATGCGCTCTGTTAAGCTGATATTGGTCCAGTACTTGGGCTTGAAATATAGTGATGTTAAAAGCTATTGATTTTACAGCATCATGCCTGACTTATTTTACCCAGGAGGTAGAGTATGAGGTCAAGGCATACTGTTGATTTTTTTGTTTTTTTTTTTATCTGGGGGACAAGTGTAAAGGGTGTGAAAACCCTTTCTATCTCAAAGTAATTACAAACAAGCATTGTCATCTGCGGCCAAAAAGTGTTAGATAAGAAAAATGTAAACACAAGCAAATTCTGCCTGATCCAAATTTCAAGTAAATTATCTCCTCCTTGCGGTCATCAATTTATTGTAAGTACATTACACTTTGGGAAAAATGTGCCAGGCTCCTTCAGCAGTTTTCAGCTCACCTTCTCTTTTTCATTACAAATCGAAATAATTAAAAAAAAGATTGGCTCACTCCCTACTTCTCAACTCTAAGGTACTTGGTGTGGGACTTACAGCTATGCCCTCGTTGAAAATGAAGGAGGGATTAATGATTTCCTGTCGCCGTTAATCTTTAAAAAGCTGTGGCAGGCTTCTCAGTTGTCCCAAGATTGTAGTAAATTGTAAACAGGAGAGCAAAGGAGAAAGTCCTTTGTGTATTAAATCAGTCTGAGCTGTGTGTTCAAGTGGTCAGGGGTCCTCCTAGAATATAGAAATAACGAATAGATCCACACTGACTGGAGAACCACACTGGTTGCCTTATAGTTTCATGCAAAGCAGTCTGACAACATGCTGGCAGACTTTGGCAGGTAAATATGTCTGATGGTATGTGGACAGATTTTGTCACTACTGGATGGACTGGCACAAAATGTATGTATCCTGATGACTTCGGTGATCTACCATGAGGTTGACATTTGTAGTTTGGAGTTCATGACTCTGAAGCCCAAAGGCATCAGTAGACATTTTGTATCTTCCTTGATGAGGCTCTGCAGTCCTGTACATATTTACTTCTTTCAAAGATTTTTTGTCTCTATGTCATTTAAAAACAGATATTCTTTGATCATAAAAACACTTTAATACAGCAGTTTGCATTGACACAATTCTGGTTATTGAGGGTTTACGTTATGATTTTGCTGCCTGTGGAATAGCTACACACAAAACAAGCTCAACAACAGCTGTTGTATTAACCAACATCGTTAAAATTGCATCTGAAGATGATCCAACAACACGGAAGGAAACCTTTCGAGGCTGTGCAAGCTATTTAACTTGTAGTCTTTTACTCAGCTAATTTATTATTTTATTAATTGTATTTCAAATACTAGATTGACGAATGCTCTGTGTTCACAAGAGTATGCTATAATTCAGCAAAGACAAAACTAGTGACCCTGCATCTGCTGGAGAATAAGACAGGATAAATAAAGATTGTAAATATTACCCTGGACATGGAGGGTATTGACATGTAGTTTGACTTGCATTCGGTGACCTAATATGCTGTTCTGTGCAGAACAGCATGCTGGGGGTAGAATCGTTTCAAGGAGATTTTTCTGAGCCGGTCTGATCACCTACTTCACAAAGATGACATGATGAGGTGGGTACAGCCTGACTCACACAACCTGCAGAGCTGGATTCTAGTTTTATAGGCTACAGTTCAAAACCAAGCTGTGATAACAGATCTTACTTATTTGAATAACTCATTGCCCCAAACAAAACATTTATTGAATCTGATCTTGATTAGAATCTCCTCCTCTCCATTGGGCGTTTCATGTAATATTCAAAAAGGCATTACAGCTGTCCTTGGAAGAAGTAATTACCATGAGGAATATTGAAAAAGGAACAGTTGCAATTCGTACGTCTATATACTGATACAGGAACACATCGTCCCCATATTTGAACCCTGTTGGGAGGAATTGGAGCAGGATGTTTGCAGCAGTCAACATGTCGCATAAAAACCTGTAGCAGCTATGAGATCATCATGTCTGAAAGGACTGAAAATCAATGGGTAGGTTTCTAGCACCTTGCTGAATCCATGTTTTCAATAATTCAGGCTTTTCTGAAGGCAAAGTAGCTTCTACTTACACTAGTACAGCCAAGGTGAAGGTAATAAAGTAGAGTTCATTTCAGAGTGAGAGCACTGAACTATGATCACAAATGAACTGCTGGGTAAGTATTAGCATATGTCTTTGTCCTGGGCCAGAATAAGAAATATTTCTGAGGGTAAATCTAAGTTAACATCAGTTATGCAGTGCCATCCTGTATACCTGTGAAGGCTGAAGGAGTGGAACACAAGAGACTGCTGAAAAAACAACTTCTACAGCAAATCTTCCCTGAGCAAATAAATATTGAGAAAAGTTTTCACATAACACATCACGGGCTTCGCGGAATGTATTGAATTAATGGTACCTTGCCCAAAGCAGAGGACATTTAGAGAGTTCTGCTATCAACAATACTTGGGCCACCTCGACGTCTTTTCATCTCATTTGGTCGTCTTATCCTGGAGGCTGCACAGTAAAAGGAAGGATTCTGCTTATTATTATTACTGTTAAGAAAGAGAATACCAAAATAGAGCTCAGGTTATCAATAACAGTCAGTTTATCATTCTAGGTAAAGTGGTCCTTAAAAATGAATTGGAGAGGAAAGGAAAGGAATTGATCAACTTAGAGAACATTTAAACCTCTAATTCTCCACAGTCTCTGCCTGCCAGTGTTTACCTCATTACATCCATCCTCAAGGTCAAGGAAAGTTCAACCTCTCCCTACATGCTAAAACTTATTCTTTTCATTAGTAGATAGACCACTGAATCATTATGCCCTTCAGTTGCGAGTGCACATATAAAGTGATACAGTGCTGTCTTGAAAATACATCATCATCATTATTCATCTCATGACATCTCAGCTTCCTTTTTTCTCTAAAGACACCCAGCTTGTAGCATCTATACCAAAGTATAAGAGCTGAGTATCAAGCCAAACAGCATCCAGAAATATTGTCTGTGTTAAACAGTTAGCCATTCAACATCTCACCAGTTTTTTAATAACCTAAAGGGCTAAGATGTGCTTTGTTTGGGCATCAATACAGGAATGAGTCATAGAGAATAGCCTCCAGTGGGACAATGGTCTGGTACCAGCAGCTGGAGGCAGAGCTCAATTATAGCAGGCTTTGTGCAAGTTCCTATTCCTTGAGCCTCGTATTGTATTTCTTCAGTAAATAGCAAAATTAATGATAAACCCATCTTTTTTGGACATCCGTGTCACTAATTTGTGCCTAGGGGTGTCCAGGGTGATAACACTGGAACACAATAGAAGGCGAGAGAGAACACATTTTACTGATGCCTACAACTGTCACACTTGGTAATGGAAGTTCTCAGCTATTGTGCGTCTTTACTTGCTTTGATGGAATTTTCTTTTCACTCTGTATCCTTCATCTTATAGGAAACTGGTGATGTGATAGAGAGCCCAATTTTCTCAAGTAATCACATTATCATAGCAGTTAATCAGTGACAGCAGGGTGCATGTGCAAAGCTATTAGGCTGCTTTAGGATTATTGGATAGGATTCAGGCTCTTGGTAATGCCTTATTTAAAGTGTTAGTGTGGCTCAGGAATTAGGATATGTTATCTGCGGAACATAAATGCATAGCAAAATACACTGAAGAAAATGGTAAAATAAATCAAAATGTAGCCAGGGAAAATTGATTGAATGGAGGTGGATGCAGTGGTGAAAAGTAACTGAGCACATTTTGTCAACAAACCTACTTTTCCACTGTGCTAGAGGGAAATGTTTTTTTTTCTTCACTACATTTATTTGACATCTATCTACATTGTTATAGATATAACTCCGCACCAGTGGAAATATTCAAAGGGGCTATTTGTAAGTTTTTGCCACTGATCGTGGTTTCTTGCCTGAAGCAGGTGGTGGTGATTGTCATTGGACAAGAGCTTAGGCCATTCTTGCGTTTACGAGACAAAATTCAGAAATTCAGCATCAGACAACCAAAACAATGAGCTGAAACAAGCTAAAATGCTCAGTAGAGCTGAGGGGAACGACAGAGTTGAGTGATAATTCTCGTCTCTTTTCCATTACACAGTCATTTGATCCATTGTATCCTTAAAATGATCAATTATAGCTGCTGTAAGTACACAGTACAGTCAATTTTTTGTACTTTTACATATCAATACATACAATACATACATACACAATACATTTTGAGTGCACTGCTCTTTTTGTAAGGGATTAATTTTACACTGTACTAATACTACTTAATAGAGCTAAATATTTTCCCCCTCTGGATGTCTACTGTGGAGCAGTCATGTGGTTTTATTCATTTTGAGGACAGTACTTCAAATATTGAATATCTCTGGAAGTGCGTATAATGCTCTTGTGAGTCAGGATTGCAGTGCATTTTGTGATATTTCTCTGTAATCGGAAGGACTTTGTATGAAAATGTGATCTGCATACACAAACAGCCAGAACCTGCTGTATTCTCCTGCATGGAAACTAAACTGTCTTCTCCTCAAACCTCACACATGGAAACTTTTGATAATGAGGAGCTAGTTCCTATTTATGCTGCCATGTAGGTGTACAGGTATTCAATATTTTAGAGATCACATCTTCCATTTATCATCAGGTACAGTATGTGTCTTTTTTCTGCTGAGCTGACTAAGACGACAAGCACAGGACGCAAGCTTCGTAAAGAAAGCATCAATCATGCAAATCTTCTCCTGGGACCAGCCTGTCTCTTAGCACACTCTGCTCACTACCCATAATCAATAACCCACCAATGAGCGCCATATCCAGACAGCAATTTTTCCTTTTTTTTTTTATAAGAATATGTTATGGCAGCATCATGCTGACATTCTCTCTCGCTTCAGCATCCATTTTTAATCATGGTATCTGGCCTCGCTGCTGCTTGTCAAGTGCCTCAGCCTCCTGTCAGAGTGTGGGCTTGCAGAGAGGGATAAGAGCTCTTACTGCTGCTATGTGGAAATAGATGTGCTGGTACAACTGCCTACCTTTCCTGGACCATCTGTGGAGTGGCAGTGCTGGGTAACTATTACATAAGGCATTCACAACAGGTCCTCTCTTTCCCACATTATGCTAACAAGTCCCTCAAATAATTTGAATTTCTGTCTCGAAATGTCTTTTAATGCGTTTTGTTATTCTGTGTCCAGCTCTTCTACTCTTTTACTTTGTGGTTCATGTCTTGGCTGTGGTAGTTTTTGCATACAGTTGGCTCGTGTTTTACATTTAATTACTCTCTCTGTCATACAGCAGAGCTTTTGTAATAAAGTGTTTTTGCATTATTTTTCTGCAATTCCTGTAAAATAAATATGAAAAGTCACAGCAACTCTACACTTCAATTAAATTTCTAATGCTAGTATTAAGACACAATCCACAGATTTGTATTTTTTGTGGTCTATGATGCAGTGAAGACAGATAAAGTTCTGTGTGGACTGAGAGTGCCATATACTGGAATGTAAAGGGATGCTGTATTAGATAACAATAACAATATCAGATTTTTTAGCAATTTGGGGGCAACGTGCTATGAAAAGCAACACTGACATAATATCACCTTTTGAGTTGATAGAGTTAACATGTTAGCAATCACTGTGACTTTTAGCTCTGTTTTTGGCCAACTCCTGAGGCAAACATCTGTTGCTTTAGATGTTAAGTGCTCTTCCATGTTCACCAGCTGGTTGCTAACTGAAAACTGCTTCATGTTTTGGCCAAAATGACACTGATTAAAACGTTGAGAATAAACCAATACAGTAAAGTTGCGAGCTGGAAAACTAAAAACAATGGACTGAAAGATGCTATAACGCTTAATTAGCATGAGGGGAACAACAGAGTCAGGTGACAATTCTCTGTGGGTTCATCTCTATGAGTGACCACTGTCAAAAATGATGTGATCCGTCATTAATATAATGATATTAATGATTGCAGTTTTAAATATTCTGTCTTATTTACTTTTGATCAAAAATACTTATGAACTAAACACATGAAACTGATATAGATATTCTCATGTTACTCTCACTAAGACGGCAAACAATTAAGTTTCCAAAAGAGAATTCTGCAGTGTTGTGATGTTTATTAGTTTCACACTTTAAAGCTAATACTGTACACCTCACTCCTACATGGCCGTCATCAGCTACCACTGAAACCATCCTGAAGTAGAACAAAGGGAGTCGTTGCAGCCCAGTCATTAGTTGAATGTGTGTGTGTGTGTGTGTGTGTGTGTGTTCCTGCATTCATAAAGGTTTACACTTAGCGTGATCTCTCCAGCCCACAATGTCTGTTGCCAACTGTTAAACATGGCAATGGATCTGTAATGATATGGGGAGCTATCGAGTGACTCATTACGTCTGATAAATACTGTGCATACTTGTTTATCAGCCAAGGAATATGTGGCCATTTTACACACACACAGTAGCACCATAGGGTGCAAACACTGTTCCCTCATGACGGTCCCATCTTTCGGATGATAACACTCCCATTCAAACTGCAAAAGTGGTTTCCGGGAACACTACAGTGAGGATGTTCTTCTCGATGAAAGGTCCAGTATCCACTAGACACAGTTGAGGATGTTGTGTGACAGCTGCACCAGGGAGACTGAAGCATGCCTGAAGGCAAATAGTGTCCCTACTCATTATCTACTCCTCATTACATATTTCATATAGGCCAAAGTTCAAATTATCACTAGTTAAGCTGGTTAATATCTCAATTCTTAATCATTTCTTTAAGCTGCTACATTTGGAAAATTTACCCCTATTTATCATTGTCCAGTCAATTTTCACATTACAGTAGAAACTGTACAGTAGAAAAATGAGAACATCACAGTATAAATTGATTACATAGGTCTGAATACAAATTTCATATCCAGGGTAATAAGACTGAAGGAAAAAAGATAATTTTATGGATGCCCATACATTATGGAGACGACTGTAGGGATAGCTGAGAAAATGAAATCTCCCTGTAATAAATAGCACCATATAAATCAACAGATACTTAGACATATTAAGGCTCATTTCAAATGCTTTAGTCTTGAGCTGGCTCACTCTGACACTTTTCCAACGAGTCCGCTGGGAGAGAAGATAGTCACAAAACAGAGGGTGTAATTAAAAAAATGTCTTTCAAGCATAGGTGCCAGCCAATGCAGCAGGAACAAGAGACAGCAGTGGGAGTCATGGAAACAGCTGATGGATGGAGACAGACAGCATGAACGGTAGGATAAAGACAATGACCTGTCAAAGTGCCCTGGTGTGTTTGTGCTGCTTCTGCCTCCCTGGGTATATAGTGTTCTCGAACTGGACAACAGCAACAATTATGTGAGACCAGCAGCCAAACACTGACCTCATCTTTTACAAATTCATTTTTGCACTCATTCGATCTGGCACAGTGAAGCCAGAGGCATCATCAAGCTTAAAAACAGAGGACCATATACATATTGTAGATACTCTTTCTGCTCCTTGGAAGCAACAGTGTCTGCCCACGTCTGTGTGAGAAAAGCCATTTGTAATCCATCTATACACAAGATTAGCTATATGAGGCTTCCACCCCTTAAAAAATTAGCACTCATCTCCAAAACTAATGAAAACCTGAAGCTCCTCAATCCCTGCAATGGAAATTTGCATAATAATTACAACGTAGCAAAGACAGTGGGGGAGGACAGCAAAACAAACCCCTACCAGCTGAATAAGTATTATTCAGCGTACAGTAAAAATAGCTCTGGCCAGCCTCCACATTTTGTCTTCACTACTTGATTACTATAGCTGTCCACAAGTGTCTGCAGGGATGTTCATGTAACTATGGAGTTTACTCCAGTGATTTCATATTGCACTTAATCAGAGTTGTAGGACTCAAGAGACAAATTGAAAAGAATTGTAGCAATCAGTGCAGCAGAGGCCCTGACATCTGAACATGTGTCAAATACTGGATCCTACACTTCCCATTATGCATATTAATAATTTAAATGCTGTATTCACACAATGTTGACAGAATGGGGGGAACAGGAAAAAACCCTTTTAAAGGAGCTATTTGTCAGTTTTGTTATCGCTACATAGCCAACTTTCACATTAACACCTGTTTACTTGCCTGTCTAGAAGACATGTTGGGAGTTCAGCATCAAACTTAATTTACTTACTACTACCTACTTACTCATCAGCACCAATGTTAATTCTTGTCTCTATTATGTTTTTTTTTTCTGCTGAAGTTAGCATGCTAACCAGCTGGCTCCCGGCCCGTCTCATCACTTTCCGATAGTGACTCACTGTAGCATCCAATCTGCTCTGAAGATGTAGTTTAATAATGTTGTAGTCATGACCAATGGACATTGTACTGCAAAAGTGAATATTTTGGTGGAAACACATATTTCCAACTTGCCAAATACACAAATGAACATGTTTCCTCATTACGTTAGAAGAAAAAGTAATCTGGTAGCAATTACATTTCCTTAAAAACATATTTGCTGTTGAGACAGCGTTGACATAACTGGCCAAATGTAGATAACATGATGTCAGGTCCCCATATTCCAGGCCAAGCTACAATAAAACTTGACAACAGAAAAAAAAGAGCTGCCCTAAACATCAACAGTAAATGTCAGATGTTGTCTGCTCCACAGAATCAGAAAGCGATGGCTTCTTTCAAGGCTTACCATTGCTGGTGTGGACACATCACTGTTGTAGAGGCAGAGATTACTGTTCAGCCAGCAGACACTTATAGGACCAGAATATGACAGTCTCATATCTGTTCTCCAGTGGTTGTTAAAGGGCACATCAAGTAAAAAAAGAATCAGAGTGTAGATATTCTGTATGTCGTTCTTGGTATTAACTTGAAGCTACAGATGACACCAGATGGTTTCACATTAATTGGTGATGAACATCACCTATTTAACTGCACAGCAGGACAGACAGACACTCCAGCTGCATTTTCCTTTGGGAGCTGTGTTGGCAGCGTTGAGTCTGCTGTCTCTGTTGGACTTAATGTTCCAGCTCCACAGACACCTTGTTTCACACAGTCTCACCTCTTATCTCCCACTGAAAAACCGTCCTGTCAGTCATCAACATGATGAGTAGCTGGGCACTCAGCAACAACAGCTACTTAAAATCTAGGTTTCAGCTGATTTCTCTTTTGTTTTCAGATTTAAGCATGCATGACAAGTGTTATTTAGTAGGTTTACCCCTGGTTAATTGTATGGTCATTATGGACAATTTATCTAAATGCGTGTGTTTGATCCATGACTCATCTTCATTCAGAGAGAAAAGTATATATAGCTGTGGCTTTTTAAAAAGAAGCACAACTGGTAAGATTTTTACTTCCTCAACAACAAAGTGACTATAACGTACTGGAGGATTGCAAGCTTTAATTTGATAGTGGGCGAGTAAATTTCCCTCCATCAGTGTAGCTATTCCAAATGATTAAATTAAGAGTGGCAGGAAAGAAAAAACACCCTAGTGAAAATTAGCCTGCAGTGCTAGGGTTAGCAGATGTTTTAAATCTATTATGTCATTTTATTTTATTCAAAGTTACACCATCCTTGTTTTTATGGTAACAATGAATCAAATTACGACATGTGCAGTATGTGAAAGGGGTCCAGACAAACCCACTAAGAATCATCACCTGACTCACTATGAAGTATTTTAGCATCTTTCAGCTCAAGGTTTTGACTTTAGAGTTTAATGTTTTGATCAATGACTGCATATAAAGATGGAAGTCATGACAGCTCCTAAAAAGTGAAGCCAAAACATCTCGATCGCCTCCTGGCGGCTGGCTGCAGTTTAGGTCAGCAGATGGGACATGGTTCAAAAAACTAAACAAATCTAATAAATTTTTCCCAAAGATGGTTTCTGTCATCTTAGCTAGTCTTTCACACTGGTAAGTTCCTGACAAGTTTGGTTTTATTTCGTTATTTGATGCAATAAAAAGAGGGTGTGAGATCACTCCACTGGCCAATCAGTACTGCACAGACTCTGGCTCCAAATTATGTCAACAGTGCAAGATGGCAGCGCCCATATAAACAGTCAGTGGATTTTGATTCAGTGTCAGTACACAACATCAACCACATTTCCAGCAGCAGGCAGCTGTTTTCAGCAAAAAAAGCACTAATAAACCGACTGTACACTACCTGCATGGCATCAATCAACAGACAGACAATCAGACACAGTAAGTAAGTAACTAGCTGGTGAACATCGTTGAGCATCTAGCAGCTAAAGAGCCAGATATTTCCTTCAGGAGTTGGTGAAGACCATAACAGAGCTAAAATCATTGATGCTGATGCAGCTTGTTCAGCTGCCCCAGGTGCCAGTAACAAACAAAAAAAAAAACAAACAAACAAAATAAAAAATGAAATAATAATGCTGCTTTAAACAATGATTGGCTCACCTTTTGTTAATAGATTATCCTTCGTTTCTCAAAAGAATTCCTTAGGATACCTGAAAATACTACAGTTTAAATTACATAATGAGATTCTGACACTAGAGCTTTAGCAATATCAACAGGAACTTCAACACAGGTCATGCTTTCTGAAAAGCTACAGCATGTGAAAATGATAAAACAGTGTGATAATATTCCCTGCTGCTGCTGCAGCTCCTTTTTCATTAACTATACTTTACTGTTTCTGTCTTGCCAGCACAAATATCACATGGAAAGGAATAATGAAGAGATGTACATTTAGTTGCTAGTTTAAAGCTAGCTAGAAAGCTACCTAGCTAAAAACCAATGCAGTCTAATACAACAGTCCTGCAATAACTCCTAGAACTAGATTTCCAAGTCTGCATCTGCCAGTTTTGCTCCTTCACCAAAACAATTTGTAAATCTGGCCTCTGATACCCTTCATACAGAACACTACGATTTTGTGTTCCTCTCCCTGTTCACTCTCTGGCATCAGCCCCAAAAAATAAACAAGGAAACAAAAAGTGTAACAATAATACCATGCAGTTCTCTACCTCCAGTTTGCATCACCCTTGCAAAAACATAATGAAACTACCACAAGATTGTCTGTCCCCACCAACTTGATTCATTTTGCCTTCTTGGAGCTGTCACAGAGGTGCTTTAGTGTCACTACACTTCAAATTGCTTGGTGGGAAGGAGAGGCATGTAATATAGCTTCACTTTCACAGAGGCTTATCAGCTCTGGGGTATTGCAGCAGAAGTACATGAGATCACAAACATGTAATTCATGAGGTAAGTGTTCCAAAAAAGAGATTTTGGAGTAGAAGAAAGACACCGCAGTTTTATTTTAGCTGCGGATTGGAGTCGTAAAATCTTGTGATTGTTATCGTCTGTGTGTCATAAGATTAGCTCTGCCAGACATGAATTGATCTGAAGTGCGTTTGTCCATGTGCTGTAGTCGCCAGCTGCTAGTTCTTCTTCCAGATAGGAGAGCTGGGGCCTCGGGATTCTGCTTCCGGCAACTGAAAATCAAAGAGCTGGGAGAAACATGCATTTTTCAAGGGAGGAAAAACTGTTCTGAGAAGGATTGCCTTCAAAAGGTATCACGCTGTAGATGTTGAATATAAACACTGAATATTTATTCTCTGTATCTTTCTCTGCATCTAAATATGGGCTTTCTTTATTAACAATTTGGTTGGTGTTAAGGCTGCACTACATTATATTTTTATATAACTGAAACAGTATGGTCAAATAACTGTGTGCAATGTGAGAGTGTTCGTTCATAGAGATGAAACCACAGAGAGTTATCACTTGTCTCTGCAGTTCCTATCAGCACTGTGGGGTGTTTTTAGTGTCTTTGAACTCATTGTTCTGGTTTTACTTTATTTACTATTTTCATTCAGTGTGACCTTACTCATCAACTTTGTTTCCAGGTGTAGCGTGCAGTAAAAAAAAGCTCTAATAAATCCACTGTATGCTACCTGTTCAGCACCAACTGGCAAACAGACACAGTTAGCACCTAGTGCTATTTCATAGGTACGAGCCATATTTTCTCAGAAATTAGTGCGGATAAATGAATTCTAATGTTGCTTTGTGTTTGCTTTACTTTACAAGATGATGTCAGTGCTGCTTGTGCCATTGTTACAGTCAAGGTTTTGGAAGGTTTGGCACAATAATGACTTTTTAGGCTTAAGGAATCATTGTGGTTTGGGTTAAAATGATTACTTTTGTTATGGTTAGGGGACCTTTGTTGTCATAGTTACAATAATAAATGCGTTTAAGGTTAGAGACCAATCGTGATAATGATTAAAAGAAACCAATGTTGACTGTCAGTTAGAAAAAAGAAGCAAAAGCAAAACAAGAAAACAAGCAAAAACAAGCAAGCAGCGGTCTCCCATGTCAAAGACTAACATCTTGTTCACCCATCCGTCCTCCACAGCCCTCGCCTACCAGAACTATTATAATGCATGCTGTAAGAATGTTCCCTCTGATGGACCAGAGTCATAATTCCTTTGGCCAGTAGGGGGACTTTGTCACCTGAGCACATGCCATTTTAGGGCATCTGCTGAAACAACGGATTCTGTCTTGCTGCATTAATAAAACTGCAGTTTGTAATCTATTGTTGTAATGGATGTCAACAACCATTTAACTGTGGAAATGGGACACTTCTGTCAAGTCCTTAAACCAAAACCCAACAGTAAGTATAAAACACTGAAGTACCAAAGACACGGCCAGACTGAAAAAGTAATCAATCTCTTAGTTAAGCCATACCACGCATGTGTTACCTCGAAGACACACTTCTTATCTATTAATTATTGTAACAGAAACACTTGAAGTTTGATTTGCATAATTAGTTTCTCAGTAATAAAGCAGATTCTAAACTGGGGAAGCTGAACTTCATTAATTAATTGGAAATATTATTCCTGTAAATTATGCTTCTTGGTAAGAAGGGTCTGTGTTTGAAAACTATGTGGTGCAGTGTACATGTTTAATAACATAACATTTTAAACTGTTTTATGTTGCACACTGTATTATCCTCGTCAGAATTATTGGCACCCCTGAATTCCAAAAACATAGTTTAGAATATCTTGAGAAATAAATGAAAATGACCCAAATTTGTATAATCACAATATTTTAATAGGATGACCAAGGATTCTGAATAAAAGAAAATAAAACAAAACTTACAAAATAGTAAAATAATTCAAACTGCAAAATGTACCCACTATCACTGGCTCACTTCACTAACATTTGGTTGTTCAATGACAGCCTCTAAATATTTGTTGCAGCTATCTAGAAGCTTCTTACACTTTTCTGCTGGTGGTTTCTGCCACTCTTCCATTGCTGTGCATTCAAGCTCTTTGAAGATTGCAGGAGTCCTTTTTGCAGTGGCAGATTTCAGCGCTCTCTAAAGATTTTCAGTGGGATTTAGGTCAGGACTCATTGCTGGCCAGTTTAAAACAGTTCATCTTTTCCTTTTCAACAATTCTTTTGTGCTCCTGAATGTCAGCTCTGGGTCGTTGTCCTGCTGAAAGACCCAAGACCTTCGCCTCAAAACTAGTTTTCTAACACTGGGTAACACTTTTCTCTCTAAAACGCCTTGGTAATCCTTTGATATCATCATTCCTTGGATACATTCAATACTTCCAGTAGCAGAGGCAGCAAACAGCCCCACAACATGAGAGAAACTCCATCATGTTTTACTGTTGTGTGTTCTTTCCCTTATGGCTTCATTTAATTGACATTGCACATAAACAAACGGATGCACTGCATCCCAAAAGAGCTCTACTTTGGTTTCATGTCATACAACATTATCCCAGAAAGACTGTTGCTATGAAAGTTTTTGCAAACATTATTTTCATAATTTTGTGTTTTCGTTCAGTAGTGGTGTCCTCGTTGGCCTTCGCCCATGGAGCCTACCTGGTTCAGTGTCTTGCGTGTTGTCTTTCCACAAACCACGCCAACCTTCACAGACTCCTTTCATTGAGTTTCGTCTTAGCGCTACATACTGGAAGCATTTTAACAGTTTTATAACTGTGAAATGTTGATTACATTATGATCTTTCAAGATCTCATTTCAAGATCTTTGCTGATTGCGTTGTAGTCTTTGAAATTATGATTTTGATAATAGCATTTCTGATGCTTTCTCACCATTGTGAAAAAGAAACAGCATATAATTATCAGCTTTTAATGAATTACAACATTATTCTTTGGTTAATTCAGCTCATATAAAGACTGGAATTTAAGCACAGGTGAGATTGTTTTTTATTTTGTTTAAGGGAAGTAATATTAAGGAATGAAAAGTGTGCCAATTTCACTATATGAAAGCATTTTTTGTTGTTTATTGTTCAATAACTTTGGACATACTAAATATTCTGATTATAGAAAATAGAATGGAAACCTATACAGTACATAGGAGAGATTTTACATAACAATAAATTAAACAAAAACTTTAATATATTCAGTGTGGATTTGGTGCTGATGTGTCATTCTGAATGACATTTTAGTTCTGCATAACAGTGTGGTTACAGCTCCTCTAGCATGCCATTGCACAATATTAAAGTGTGCCCTATATTCTTCAATGATTAATGTATATACCATGGATGCTTAGTGCAGACTAATGCTAGAAATATCTGGTTCATTAACCTGAAATGAAAATGAGACTTAATTTCCCGATGCTGCTAGCAGATGAGTTCCACCATGAAATGGCATTTCTATAGGAAAGTGATAAATTCAATCAAAAAGGTCTGTGCAGACAACCCATGAGAATCAATCCTGAGGTTTGTCATCTAAGAACTGCAGGCTGATAGCAGACCAGATCATGCGGGAGGAGTGAGCTGCTTGTCTCCTGTCATCACAGGACAGATTTGTAGACGAGAGCTCCTGAATAGCTTTGGACATTTGGGCATCTCAGTACCCAGAAGGCTTTGCTACCTGGAAACTGCCAGCAAATGTGAAATGTCATCTCAACGTATTCTTTATGACCTCTTCATTGATTTCAGACGTGATTGGTTCCTATCTGCCTTTTCTAATCTTTGATGATCTCCAGTCTTTTTAGAATGACACAGTGGGAGCAATGATATTACTTTTTCTTTTATTCTCTTTTATTTTTGCAAATTATGGAAATATGGAAAATCGAGTTTAGAGGATATCCAATCTTGTGTTCTATTTAAAAGTCTCCCACATTCAGTCCAACAGTGATCATATAGTTAATAATATAAAAGATTGAAAGACATGCAGGCCAAGGCCAATAAAACTCTATTTCCAGACCCCATCTGTTATTTTCTCTGCAGTTTCCCAGCTATCTGAAGTCTATCTATCTGACTTTCAGGCTTTTTTCTCTACTGACTGTGTAGAATAAATGAAATATATATAAAAACTTTCATGTGGCCTGAGATGCTCACTGCTTGGGTGAGTCATATGTGCCAAGTTCAAAAAGCCTTCACAAAGTGCAGACACTGCAGTATAAATACTGTCTTTTACTGTAATTGGTAACAGCTCAGGTGATAATTTGTCTGTTTAGAGACTCAGTGTTGGTGCAACCAACAAGACAGGAAAGTAAGGAGCCCACGTAAACAGCCTGTAGTGGGACTAATGAATGAATTACAGAAAAACCCATAATGAGCAGCTGGCGTGATATTGATAAAGAAAATAGAAAAAAAAAAAAAATCTCACTGAAAGAACAAATCCAAATTAACATTCATGAAATTCATGCTGTTTTTCCAGTAATCTCTTTTTTCACATTTTTTCACATCACACAAAATGCAATAATGTGACCAACAAATATTTAATTTTCAGCAGCAGCAGAAGTAGCAGCAGCAGGTTCAGCACCATGGACAGATCCATGTGTCTTTTATCCAAGTCTGTATGTGAAGGTAATACACAAAGCAGCAGAACAGAGGTCTGCTTTGTCTCATTTGTATGTTTTAACTCAACCTGCTCACTATGCGTTCACAAAATGTTGTTGTTCTCCTCATGAGCCAATTAAAGCACTGCCTTTATCCCAGCCAGTAATCTCAATCCTCCACCAGCTGCCATGTTTATTCACATAGAAAGCTGCTCATAGACTCCCTGATATGTTTTCTGTTTGAGCAGACAGTTAAGTTTTTTTTCATATTCATATATATGCCAACTTAAAATGGGACATTATAGATGATGTTGTGTTGAGTTATATTCACCAGGACACTCAGCAGAAAGTGCAGAGACAGATACAGCTACTGTGGGAACAGAATGATACAGAAACAGGGTCACAGACAGCAAATATAATGCAGATTTATATTCTTATAGACTCAGCAGCAACACAGAAGATTATCTTTTGAGATTTTCTCTCAGAATTTATGTTCAAACAATGACCATTAATCTCAATATCTCCAAATCTACATAAAATATTATTTTTGCCCCACTGAACTCTCAAATGTGCATTCATCTTTGTAATGAGGGTTTATACACTGCAGCTCTGCTGTAATATCTCTCTTTGTGCAACTGTCGACAGTCTGTTATTGCTGAGACAGTCTGATCACTTTCTGCATTGACATTCTCAGTCACCTGAGGAAGAGTTGCTCTTCTGCTTTTCTTTACATTTTGCACTGATGCACACAAGTATGGATTATCCACCGGGCCTATTAGGCCAGTGCCCAGGGGCCTCTGACCTCTAGGGGACCTCCAAACCCCCCACCAACTGTGGGCTCATCCTGGCTTAGCATTCTTTTATTTAGTTATCAAATCAAATAAACTAATTGAGTATGTGTGCGCTGAAATATGAAGCAATGAACGCAGAGTTACTTGCAAATGAAATAAAATATAATTATTGGTGTGCTGGCTGTATCTGTATCATGATGATGATGAGTCAGGTCTCTTAAAACATCGTGGAAAACAAATGTTGGGTCAGTAGAGTGGCAAAGAGAAAGGCAAAAGAAGATATTAAGAGAAAGTGAAATTCAGAAAAACAGACCATCTATCTGGACTTTTTTCAAAAGTCAAGCTTGTTAGCAATAGTGGTACGGCAGAAGCCACTAACGTTAGGTCAGCGAAGCATCAGCATGAAACTGGCAACTGCCCCACCCTGATCTTCACTTGAGCTTGACACCGATGTGGATGGCAGGGACCTGGTGGCAGGTAGGTTACCAGTTTATCAGCCCCACAATTTATCTATTACTTTTTTATCAGTTTCAGCCATAAGTTACTTCTAGCAAACTACTTCAACCATTCAGACCTGGCACCAGGATGAAGTGCTGTTAAAGATTGATAGGGGGCATTTTTTTCCCTACAGTTCCTTGATTTAACTTCATGGATAAATAATAACATAATGATCACATAGTGTCTTTGGTAGATTAACCTTTGCCTGTCTGGCACCCAACCTTATTCTCTTTAGGAGAGGCAGCTTCTACGCTACAGTAGAAAGCATTGGTTGTTCTTGGAAAACATTTGGCTATTGTGTCACTGTGTCTCTGTGCCAGGATGTGTGGTAAAATCCTCTACGATAAAGGTTACATATATTATTAGAGAGAGAGCAGTATATTAAACCATCACTCTGTGTGTGTGTGTGTGTGTGTGTGTGATGGAAGAATCTGAATCATAGAACTATATTGGTGGAGGTGGGGCAGTATGCGGCTGTGTATGCCATTCATCTGCACATTGTTGGGCTAATGTGTTGATATTGCTGCTGCTGGCCCAATAAAGTATTCTTGCAGTCATGTTGTAAAGCCTGTATGATTGAATATATCTCTGATATATATATATATATATATATATATATATATGAATGTTGATATTGCCATCTGTGCCCCAACAATGAACCCTCTTTGAAAGTCACTTTGATCTTTTCCTCTTGATACAAAATCAGCATCAACTGGGCCTGCTCAGCCTTTTTATACCTGCTACACCTGTGTGGAAGCATCTTCATTCATTACTCCACCCATTTGTTCAGGTTTTTCACCTTTTCCAAGGGGCTTCCAATGTGCTTCTGTCCAGCTCAAACTTGACTGTGCAAACAAGACAGAAAGACATCTTGAACTGTACATACTGGCCTGGGCATGGCACTTCTGTAGCACCCCAACATGATTGCATTAGGTGACAGCTTTATGACAGAGTAATTTTACATGCTGTTACTGTCATAAAACCAATTTAGTCATGTCTCCGGGGGCAGAGGCTTAGACTGTAAATTATTTCACTTCCACAGACTGGAAGCTTCTGATTACTGAGATACAGCTGGGGATTGTTAAATGCATTGAAGTGTGACAGCCTATATCTGTCAGAAACCAATCCATTTCAATTTAATACCGTTCTTTGTTGATATGTCATTTTCATAGAGATATTATTTCCTTATTTCCTTATTTCCTTGATTTATGGACTTTTATTGGTGTGTTCTGTAGACCTAGCACCTCAAGAGGATACCTGCCAATACTCCCGTTTTTCCCAAGAGACTCCTGTATTTCAAGGTCAATCTCCCAGCGCCACCCTGTTTCGTTCTTCCTCTCGGGAAACTCCTGTAATTTGCATGGTCCTAAACCTTTATTATAAGTGCTCATCATGCACTGATCCATACGTTTTGTTTGTTTGTTTGACGTTATCCAAGTTGCCAGATTGTGTATGAAACACAACCTGGACACATTATCTACACACGTACATACAATTTCAACCTATCTGTTACCACAACCTGGCAACCCACACACACATGCACACATGCACGCACGCGCGCACGCACGCACGCACACACGCACGCACGCACGCACGCACGCACGCACGCACACACACACACACACACACACACACACACACACACACACACACACACACACACACACACAGTTACACTCATAAAGTCCACACTATGTGATGGCTCCCTAATGAAGCCCACTATACAGCATGTCTCAGTAGACCTGGAGCTGGACACTGCACACAGCAGCTTCCTGTCCTGCCACCACTGACAGATCCAAACCCATTCAGATAATTCTAGCTACTAGAATGTAATAAATGTCAACAAAACCAAAAGCACGGCACTGCAGGCTGTGACAAATGCAAACCACAAATACAGTTTCTTTATTCATCATGGCCCATTGAAGCAAAGCAAGACATTCAAAATATGTGAATTTTTTCTATTGGGATAACAGCTTTGAGATCCCCTCTAAAGTCTCCAGTTACCAAATAAAGCGAACAGCTGTGACTGCAGAGGAACAGCTGTTGGCTTAAGTGAACAAACTCATCCAATTACCCCCATCAAAGATTGCCCCAGGCATGCATGCATGTGGAAAATGCTGATGTGCAGTTACATTGTTGATGAAACTTTGTTACTGCATGTGTTAGGGTCAATACTATTATTTTTTCACTTGTTTTATTTGTTTGTTTGTTTTATTTCCAGTGAATTAAAGCTGCCCTGGTTCAATGAGAATTAAATGTCTATGATCTCGATGTTAGAATAGACAGGGATGTGTCCATATAACAGAGCAACCTCCATGAGTGTTGCTGTGGAGATGTTCGAGATCACGGTAAGAGTGGCTGTACAGTAAATGTCCTTGATTACGTAAATCTATCACATGGCCCCTGCCTCCACGGCACAGCACGATTTGTTTGTCTCCTAAGATGCCCTTATTGTGGTGTGCTTGTTACCAAGGCAACTGCTGTTTTCACAATGAGAATGTGTAGGATGCCAGAAGCAATGCCAGAATTTGGTTCAATATAGATAACCTAGGCTTTACTTGCACATTGCAACAGATTTGTTAAAAAATGGATATGTACTACAAATAGCTCCAGTTATAGTAAGAACATGCAGCCAAGTCAGTTGACTTGAAGGAATTTCTTCTCAAAACAGATCAAAAAAGGCTGTTCTGATTGCTTCTGTGAGAGAAGGAAATGTGGTGAATAATGGATTAGGATCAGTATGAGACGTACTGTATATTGTGTGTGCTTGGACAATCTGAACCCCAGGCAAAATTATACCTCTTCTGAAATGCTGATGTTACATAAGCTCCATTGGGTCATGAAATACATTTTTACCAACAAAGGTAGAATAAATTAGAAAATGATAAAGTAAACTGAACCAGTCCAAGAACTGGATTTTGATTTTTGTTGCACTGTTGTGTACAAGTATCCAGAACAGTATCCAAAATCTCTCTCCTTATGTACAAAGGCCTTCATGACCAAGCTTTATTGTATCTTAAAGACCTTATAGTAGAACACTTTGCTGAAAGTGTCTTCATCTTGTCTCTCATGCATTTATATTACACTACTGCATTTCATTAACTTTGTGTCTTGTCTCTCCAGTGGTTTGTGCTGCAGGATCCATATCTGCCACTACTACTCAACATTCAGTGTTATTCTTATTCTTCTTTTATTAATTATTTCATTATTATTATTAATTGGTGCTGCTATCATTGCTGCTGTCATTCATAACATTATTACACAATACACCTATATGTATCACTGCTATTACCTTAATAACCAGTCTGACTGTGCTTGAATCTCCCCCATTCTTTCCTTTCAAGCCAACGAGGCAGTCAGCGGTCCACCCTGAGTCTGGCTCTGTCTGAGGTTTCTTCCTGTTAAAAAGGGAGTTTTCCCTCTCCACTGTGACCATCTCGGGCAAAATGGCTGTGTTGCCTTTACCTCCACATAAGACTACTCTGGTCAATTTGGCACAATTTCACCCCCTACATTATGCAGCCTCAACAGAAGTTGTCAGAAGTTAGGCCTACCACCTGCTGTCTTGCCACTCTACCTGCAGGTTTTTTTAAAGATGTTTTTTTTAATTGCATAGCATCAGATGTACTACATATAGTTAATAGTTCCCTCCCCCTAAGGCCTTTTTGCAAGGGCCTTGAAGGCAGGAGTTATTAAACCTCTTTTAAAAAGCCTTATCTGGATGCCTTTTATCTTGATGCCCTCAGTAACAAATAACTACAAGCCCATATCAAACCTACTGTTTTTAAAAAATATAATTAAAAAGGCTGTTTTCAGCAACTTCCTTGGTGCAAAATAAATTCTTTAATGCTTCTCAGTCTGGATTCTGACCCCATCACAGCACTGAGACTGCACTCGTTTTAAAGTTTTACACAACATTCAACTGTGACGAACAATGACGCATCAAAGGTTTCAGTTTTGGTGTTGCTGGATGTCAGTGCTGCATTCAACATGGTTGACTATTTGCTACTGGAAAAGTGGGTGGGACTGTTTGGCACTGTGCGTAAGTGGTTCAAATCATATTTACAAGACAGGGACTACTTTGTATCAACTGGTAATTATAAATCTGAGTGAACAAAAATCACATGTGGAGTTCCTCAGGGGTCCATTTACGAGCCTCTTGTACAACATTTACATGCTCCACCTTACTCAGATTATGGAATATTATAACACTTCTTACCATAATTATGCAAATGACACAGAACTGTACATAACAGTGTCACCAGGTGACTAGAGTCCCTTACATGTGCTGAATAAGTAAACTAAATGCAGCAGAAATCTTGGTGCAGTTATGGAGTCTGGCCTACATTTCAAAAGCCACTTAAAGACAATTACAAAAAAGTATTGGGCCTAAATACATTTTGGATTTACTTGTACGCCACAATAAACATCCAGACTTCTTGAGTCTGGTACAAGTTTACTCAGCATCCCAGAGTCAAAAGCAAGTAAGGTGAGTTTAGTTATATGCTTCCCCCCTGTGGGGACAAGCTTCCTGAATATTTGAGGTCTGACAAAACTGTCAGCTCATTTAAACCAGGGCTTAAAACATTATTGTTTGCTAACCAATAGTTTACAAATGTAACATATTTTTAATCTTTACTATTCTTTTTCTTGTTTTTGCTTTTGTTGTTAATGTTTTTTAAAACTATTTTAAATATTTTTAATGGATATATATATATATAGATCTATGCCTCTGTAAAGCACTCCGAATTGCTATGGTGGTGTGCTACATAAATGGTGCTATATGATTAAACTTGCCTTGCCAGGTGCTTGCTCACAGTGTGAACTGTTAGGTCTCTATAATATTGTAAGGTCTTGACCTTACTCTGGAGAGTGCCTTGAGATAATACCTGTTATGATTTGGCAATATATAAATAAAACTGAATTGAATTTGAAGTTTTCATAAATTATGAGGACTGAGGATAACAACAAATGTATCAGTTATTAAATAACTGGTCCTCAAGTGTGTCAGGACAGATATGGATCAGTGCCAGGTTCAAAGAATGGACCAAAAGGCATCTCATTTGTAATGATTCCTGACCCCTGTCCTTAATACTTTTGACCCTTGTCTTAACTTTTTATGCTTCAACATTTTCCAAATTATCCATGTGTTTAAAGTCTCTTGGTGACAACATCAATCACATACAAAACCACAGCTGCTACAGCTGCCCATATAGTCACATAGAATCAGGCCTGAGGACCAAACCAACAAGGAGGTACTTACCCACAGAGGACGAGTGATTCACTGAATAATTCAACTCAATCAGGCCAGTTTAAACATTAATGGGTGAGTGGGAGTTCCTCTCGGCACTTCCCTGGGGACATACAGTAGTTGAGGAGACACTCTAATTGCTAACTCTTGCCCAGTAGAAGTCTTTAATTAAAGTGAGTGGAGAGTACTGGAGCTTCCTTGGTGCTCAGCCTGTCGACCTTGGGAGAGTGGCAGAGGGTGACAAGCAAAGTGGTCTCCCTATGGCCCACTCTCTCACAGCCCTGTTAAAATTACATGGAGGGATATGACCCTTGGTTATATTAAGCCATATTACAGTAACTGAGTCAGTTTGAATCCACTCACACCAAGTATTACTATGTGACGTGCTACACAGACAAATCCTAAGGTCACATCTACCATAATATTTGCCTCGCTCGATTCCCTATACCTTTCCAAGGCTTGCTTTATATTATATTATATTATATTATATAAATGTGACTGGTTGAAAGGTTAATAACGCATTTACAAACAGTACCTGCACCTATTAAAGCATGAAGTCATGATTCTCTGATCTCTTCTGGTACACATTTCTGTGATTGTAGGGGTGAGTTACGCCACAAAGTTTGGTCCGGATCTGATACCAAGCAATCCCAAGGTCAAAATCACCAATATTGATACCAACACTTTTATTTTTTATTAAAAGTTAAAATGTACTATCATGCATAAAAGAGTCATTTACCTCAGAAACCATGTGTCACCATTTATGAGGTGAATGGAATATAAAATTTACCCATGGCACTGGATGCACTAGCACTGGTGTAACAAAAACTTCAATTCTACCCACAGTGAATGCATTTCATAGAAATGTGTCAGAGTGTGGGAGAGCTTGAAGTTACACTGGCCCATTACAGCTAAAATAACTCTGTGTCTCTCCTCAGCACTGATTGAAAGGCAAAGGCATCATTCAGTGAATATCTCAATGCTAAACCAGGTTACATTTCAAAAAACTCTCACAACACCACAAATAACAGCTCATTAATAAAACAGCATTTCAAGCAAGACAAATTAAATGGAAATTTTTGCTTTGAAAAAAATCTCATCCGGTAATGGCAAATCAATATACCATCCATTATCAATGTGCACAGCTGAAATGGTATCAGTGGTTGCAGGATAAATGGAACTAAAGAGGGGTAAGAGTTGTGAAGGTGGGTATTTATCAAACAGTATTACTGCAAGAACACATCACAATGATATGCTGGTTTGCTAATAACTGAAAGCTGTGTCGGAGGTGCTGAATTAAACATGCAAGGTTGACAGGGCAGTCACAGTAGGAAATATTTATTGGAGAAGTGTAGCATGTAACTCCCCATTCAATCATACAGGTCTTAGCTCCAGATAGATTTTTATAAAGAATATTATGGAAAAAGATGAATGTTTCATTTGGATTTTGTATATTATATGTAATTTACATTATATATGTAATATTGTATAAGTAATTGTATGTGCTATTACCAAATCAAGTCCCCATATAAATTCCAGACAAAATAATTGAAATGCATGTGTTTTTGAGTTATCTACCATCTCACACCGTGCCATCTGGACACATCTACCTTTGTGGTATCATCCAAAGGACAGATCATTTCAGGTAACCAATTAACATCCCATATTCCAAAGTCATGTAGTCTGCTATAGTATAAGCCAGCTATTCTGTTAGTACCTATTGTATGTCACCAGCTGGACCTCACAGCAACAGGACAAGCACATTCAACATACAAACCTAAGTGGTGGCTTACGTAACTGTGTGGACTAACCTGAGTAATCACGCTGTGGAGTCATTAAACTGACAGAAGTACAATGAAGAGCCCTCACACCAACCCTCCCCCCTCCCAAAAAAAACCATTAGCACCACAATCACCACCTCCGCTCACACAGGTCTGCCTACCATCAGCTCCAATAACCCACCCACCTGCCCACCCACCCCACACCTCCCTTGCACTTTTGACCCTATTGACGTCAGCTGTTTCCATGGCATGTACAATAAATTTCATGTTGTTGGGGAATCTATTGATCCTCATCATCCTCGTCCTCATGGTCATCATCATTGTTCTCTTCTCTTATTCTATATGTGGGCTTAAGAAGACACTCATCTCCTGTTGTTTTTGAGTGGCCACTTTATTGTATGGGTTGATCTGAGAGCCTCTCTTGAACCGAGAAAATCATCAGTGAAAATTGATGCTTTGGAGAAGCTTTAGTGTCATTGACTATGGATGCTTCTCCAGTGGCACAACAGAGGTCACTGAGAAGAGCTGAGAAGTCCTCAGCTGGTTCAGTGTGTGTAAAAGGAGCTGGACGAGTTGCCCAAAAATGAGTATTCTAAAATGAGAAGTCCACCTACACATAAAACACATCAGTGATGGTTAATATGAGGTTTTTTGTTTATAATAGCAACAGTATCAACAAATGAACAATGAGCAATGAACACTGCTTTATTTTTTTTCAAACTGTGATAAAACTTGAAATTCAGTCTTTACCTTCCCAGATCTCCAGGGTAAAGTACATTGCTTTTTCTGGACCTCACTGTGTGCTCATAATCAGTGGCAGTTAAAATAGATTTTCTAAGGCTGGGTCTGTTCACTGGGTCTCAAAGGAATCGTTTGTCATTTTGTAAAACATGCTTATTTATTCTCTTTCCCAGAGTAAGATGAGAAGCTTGATGCCACTCTCATGAAGTAGAGCCAATGAGCTTAGCTTAGCATAAAGACTGGAAGCAGGAGGAAACTCAAAATATATATAAATATGATTTTTAAACACATGCCTGCCAACACAAAGCACATTCACAGGATGTAGCTCTTTTGCTTAACCTGTGCACAAACAATAACATAAAAGAGATACTTTGTAGTTGCAGAGGGAGTTGCAATTAAAAACAGCTGGGTGCAGGTAGCGATGAGGTAGCCAGGCACCCAGCAGAGATGCTGCACAGAAGTGCTGGATAGATTGATAACCTGTTGTTTGTCGAGAAATACTTACTTACTACTACACTTCAAACTCCTTCAAAAACCAAAAATTTGTGTTTTTGCATTTCACCTGGTCAGAACAGACAGCAAATAACAGGAAGTAGCTTTAGGAATGATCTAGCTGCACAGTCAACTACCCCTAAGAATCATGGAGCTGTGCAATATAAAAAGCCTTTTTCCACTATAATGTAAATACAACATTAAAGGTCACTGTGGCAACAAGTCCTCCAACCTGAACAATCATATAGGTTGTTTTTTTCAACCATCTGATATGACCCATAGGAGTGTCTCCTGCGTATAGCGCCCCTACGGCAGCAGGCATACTGGACCTTGGTTGTCATGGTTATAAACACGTGGACTGTATAATAACGGTCATGGCTTGGTTAGGTTTAGGCATGAAACTATTTGGTTAGGTTTAGGAAAATATTGTGATTTGGGTTAAAAGAAGTACTTCCTCAACTTTAGACAATCTTTGTTGTCATAGTTACAATAATAACAAAGTGGTTAACTTTGTCGAATGGCCATGGATAATAGAAACAACATAAATGACTGGTTTCACATGGGAATCGAACACTGCTCTGCTGTGTTATATTCTGTTTTCCATCCATCCACGCCAACCTCCTTGTATATACTACGTCACCGCCCTTTTCCCTCTGCTCCTGACGTAATCACTACGGCTGCTCGATGTCCCCTAACAACAAAACGTAACTATGGGTCACAATAACCTGCTGTACAAATGAACTATAGGCTCGTTTACAGGACAGTCTCATCTATGGGCATACAGCTTTTAAAACTTTGGTCAGAGCCAAGATAGCTGTTTTCCCCTGCTTCCAGCCTTTTGCTAAACTATTGTCTCATGGCTTTTTCGCCTGAACAGACATGAGATTCATATTTATCTACTCTCCAAAAGTAAGCAAATGAACTTTTTTTCCTTAAATGTTGGACTGTTCCTTTACAAGCAGTTATTTTCTTTCTGTCCAACTCACCCATCAAGTTTTCTTTTTTTTGTGCCTTAATTGCAACAATAATCCTAGATTTTCTGCTAAATTCAAAGCACATGTATACAATAACAATTTACTACACTCATCATCCAAATAGAACAAAAATAGTAAAAGCGTATTTATGTTGACCACCTCCAGCTTTGCAGATATTTGCTGCCTTATCAAACAACATTGTATCTGTGTCAAGAGGATTGGGTTGCAGATTACTCTATTGTTGTTTGAGTTCACACACAGAACAATGAGTTCTCAATGGCGCATGGTTATCAGTTTTAAACATGAACCTAAAATAAAAAGAGGCACTGGGCACTGTTTGATGAATCATGCCATTGTGAATCTTGGATTAAGGACAGTTGAAAATGTCGCCAAAATATTTCAGGAGAGGCAGGGTATTCAGAGTTTCGGTTTTCAGCAAATGCACCACCAATGTGGCCAAAAATACACTAATCTGTTAATGACACACTAAATGGACAGCATCCAAGGCAAAGACTCAAGTGACGTATTTATGTAGCCGTATAATTTTTGCATCCACTGTCTATTGTCTTCTTTTCGGCAGGATGTTATTAGCAAACTCTGCTGTGCATGTGCACAGGCGAGCTCTATGCAGGAGACTTGTTTTGTTCATTTATTAATAATTTCATCATTCAGCTGTGTTTTTCCACTGCCTCCCATAACTATGGCAACCAGCCGCAACGACTCGAGGAGAGTCTTGGTCTATTGTAAGGAAGGAAGGAGAAAAAAATTCTAATTTTTTCTTACAGCAGATGTTCACTTGTGACTTTTGGCTGTATGAAGGCAGTCCATCTTCCCAGTCAATGGAGAGCCTCTCATCTCCTTGAAAAAAACTTACAATCTGCCCACAAGCAGACGTAAACCACATCTCACAACCTACCAGCTGCTTGTAATGCAGACACTGTGTGGGGTGCAGCGAGCAGCAGGCTAGCTCAGGAGGATTAATTCACATCTTCGCTCTGCTTCCACTCACTCATACAATACATCTCATTTCCCTACAGTGTCGATTTTTCTTGCCTCTCTCAATTCATGTGAGCATCCCACATCACCCGCTGTGTTGTTGCAAGACTTGATCTGTCTATTCCAGTGATAGCGGATGTCTTTTACTGTGGGAACTCAGAGCTGGAATGTGAGCTTTGCCTCGGCTCCAAGACCTGTAGGTGTGATTCCTCTGATTCTTCTTAAGTGTGCATCCCTACGGCTGAACACTCAGAGCATGGATGGATTGCTGAATGGGCCTCCTGCCTGCGGGGGCCCAGGGGGGCAGGGCAATCTCTGTTTGAAGTGTGCTGAAATTTATTGTTTGAAAGTCAATCAAGAAACTACAAAGAATACACAAAACTACTACAAAAATGTGAATTTACCACAAACAGATGCAAATCAACCACAAAGAGACACAAAAAGATGCAATATGACCAAAAAAAGATGCGAAAAGATGCAAAATGACAAGAAAGAGATACAAAAACATGCAAAATGGCCACAAAGAGACACAAAATGACGACAAAGAGACACCAAATGACCAGAAAGAGATGCAGAATGACCACAATGAGACACCCCTATGACAGCAAAGAGAAGCAGAACAGACATAAAAAAGTTAAAGATGACCACAGCGCGATGTGAAACAACCAAAAGGAGACATAAAGAAACAGACACACAAAACATCCACAAAGAGAAGCAAAAAAAACAAGAGGAAATATAAAGAGACATAAAACAACACAAAGAGTCTCTCAGTGTGGGCGTCTTTCTCCTGTGTAGAGCGGGAGGGGGGTCTTTTACACGTCTGTGCCCAGAGGCCCATTGTTTTCTTAATCTGTCCATGCTTGGAGGGGTCTGGTAACATTCAGCCACTGATGCACATCAGAGCTCTCTCTGGTAGCAGGGGGCCACTTGTCAAAAAGAGAAGCTCCTGCTGGAGTTTGTGCCCTCAGTTCCTACTATGCAAACAACATTGGAGGATCAACAGGGAAAGGGGGGGGGGGTCGCCATAGGATCAAAATTCATACCTGAAGACAGCATCCCCTGCGGAGGCCATTTGTGTGTGTGTTCATCTTTGTAGGTCGCTGGCGTTTCACCTACAGGGTTGAAAGCGACAGTGCTCATGTCAGCTCCTGTATGTGCCACAGATTGGGAATTTATTTTAACTTGCATCAGGAAGAGACATAAAAATATGCTGTATCGAAATTATACATTGTGCTCAAAGGTCAAAGCAGAGTGGGCAGCTTGTGCAGTGATGCAGGTTAGCGCGGTGCTGTATGACTCAGATATAATCATTGTTGTTGTTTTGCTCTGGTTTCACTCGGCCTCTTCATGCCTTATCAATATTCATTTTATGTTAAATATTTTACTGTTTTTTTTTTTAAACAACAAATCTGTGTTTCTGAGCTGGAATTTTGCTGCAACGGCGCAACAAATGCTCAAATCCTTATCTCCTGCCCACGAGTCTGGCACTGTCTCATGAAAACAATTTGCCCATTAGTCTTAGGTATTAAAAAGCCAGGGTGCTTATTTTTTTTCTACTTCAGATCTGGAACCCCTTGTGTTTACCTCATTATAAATGCTTGCGGTTTCCATTTTAACAGCTTTAAGCTTATTATTTCTGAGAGTTGGAGAAAGGATAAAGGAGTTAAGATGTTCCTTTGTGGTTTGGTGTGTCTGCACTCTATGTCTCCGGCTCAAATGAATTATGTTTATGCAGTAGTAAAACAAGCCTGGAAGAGAAGGTTGAATATTATTCCATTAACACATTTCATAATATGATGATTACAGAAACAACAACCCACACTGGGCACAATCCTGCTTTAAGTAAAACAATTTTTTTCATCAGCTCTTCCTTTTTTCTTTTTGTTTTTTTTTTGCCTCTGTGGGTACTAAAAGCAAAAAATGGAAACCGCTCCTGTGCCTTGGCATTAAAATTTCATGGTCAACATATGTGTTGGGTTTCATTTGCTGGCTTTATTATGGTCTTTCATTCCTGACGGTAAAAGACTGGCAATGTTTGTGCTCATTTGTTGATAAATGTTTACACCAACATGTCTCCAGTGTGCATCTGCCCAAAGTTGAGCAATAATAGACAAATGGTGATTCAACAGAATAAACACATGAGCTTTAACCAAAAATATGTTTGGAGAGGAGTAGTAGGAGAGTTTTTTTTTTTTTTTTCGCCCCCACCATCACCAGCCATTGAGCAGCTGGACAGCCTGAGGGATAAACAGTATTTAGTGTCCAGAGGGCACAAAGGAAAAGAAAGACCGGCAAGTCAAATGGGTCTTAATAACAGCACCGTGGTGAATCTTTGAAAACTGTATTTGTTATAAGGCTTAATATAGATTCTGCCGGGGAGTCAGCGAGCCAAGTGAGGTGATGTTGTATGTTGGTGTTGCATGTGCTGGCTCGTGGCAGAAATAGAAGAAGAAAAGAGCAGAACACTGGAAAGATATACGCTGGATGATGGATGATGTTTCCCCCGAGGCAAGTGCGATAACATTGCTGGATCTAAACAACCTGCATTATGAATGGTTTTGTTCAGTCTAGCTAGTCCATGTGAACATCCCAAGGTAATCTCAAAAGGGGCTGAAAACAAGCGGAGACCGTCTTTGATTCACAGCTCCTCTCTGAGAGTGGAAAGTTGATGATTTTTTAATTTTCTGATAAATAAGATCATACGTGGTTCCGAAGTCAGGAGTCACCAAAACATTTTTCTGCCTCTTCCATGAGTAGAGGTACGTGTCTATCCATAAGGCCTGTTTCTCGATTGTCCCCACTGGGGAGAGCTCTGACGTCCAGTGCGTCTCTGCGGGGAGTAAGTGAGTGACACTGCTCAACCTGGGGCTTTTGCTAACTAAGCCAATGAGTTCTCTGCTCCCTGAGGCAACAGTCTCTGCTCTCAGTGATTTATCTCTCTGCAGAGCGGAGATGCAGCACAAGGCCGGCTCAAACGTCACTTAACACATGAAAGAAGAATGTGCAAGCAGCAAGGTTAAATGGGATCAAGACATCAATAATTATATTAAGCATGAGAGCAGGAAATGTGATGACCTTATGCCTGTACACTCAGGTGAAAAATAGAAAGACTATTACAGACAATTAAAGGGAATCATTACGCCATGTCAGGAATTCACTGTATGGTAAAAGTATCATGTTGTATGTTCTTTAACAAACAAAAGAAAAGCAATTTTATGTGAGGGATTGCAGTGTGTGTGACCCATAAGCAATACATAAACCATCTGATAATACATTGTCCTATCCAAGAGATATGATTCATGTGAAAGTCATGTTTATTTGGAAAGCTGTAGGAGGCTCGCACACCTGGCCTCAAGGTGGTAGGTTGTTTGTGTGAATCCTCTTTTCCCTGAATCTTAACAGTAAAGTTATGGCTGAAATAAAACTTTTTAACGTTTTTAACAGTTTTTCAAGTGATATACATTTGCACAGAAGCAGCGATGAGCTGGAGGAGCAGGGCCGTCACTATGAGCCAGTTTATGATCCGTCAGAACTAATTCATAAGATGTTCAACCACGTTCCAACATGGTCAACAGTGTTTATACCTGATCTGAACAGCCACTCTCAAGCTAGCTGTCATATAGAAGGGGGAGATGTAATATCATTTCAATATGGGGATAATGGTGGACATTTTCAGACAGTCTCTCCAGGAAGTCATTCATAGTGTTGCAATTGGTTGCTCACAAGAAAGGTGCCACAAATATCAAATATCAAGTTTTTGGGGGTTTCAAGTCTTCTTAAGGACATACTAAGAAAATTATGCTTTACAATAATAATAATGATAATAATAATAATAATAATCCTTCATACAAGAAATGCAGCTCACAGTGGTTTACAACAGAAAAATTACATGCACCAAGTGCTTCACATGAAAAAGACATAAAAATCATTAAGCATATAACTTATGAAATCATGGAGGGTTCAACTGAACTTAGTGTAACAATTGTCCTGATTCTCCTTCTGTATTGTTTTTCATGTAAACAAATCAAACTGCGGCACTGATCTCACCAAACTCCGCTGTTGACCAGGGATAGTATCCACAGTCTGGCAAACAATGAAGCCCCCAAGCAGTATCAATGGTGACGGTACATTCAAAGCGGATCGGCAGGTACAAGTTGTCTGCTTCACTTTCAATCGCTGGAAGTCAGTTTGGTGATATATAAAAGCTGAGTAGGAGGAAGAAAGTAGGGGCTGTTGTGAGTGTCGGACATGGAGTGTGGGTTGTTTGTTCATTTCCTGTAAGCAGACACACAAAATACCAAAACTCGACAATGGCTGCAGTGCTCATCTGAACATACAATGGTCCAGTGAAGAACAGGTAAGCAAGCTTAGATTTTGCAGGAAAAAAAAACTGTGATAGGAAACACAGTTTGATGTGTAAATGCTCAGGCGGATTGTATAAATCTTAGTTGAGAATTTTATAGGTGGGCAAAATGGGTTTATGTGTCGTCCCTGGATCCAGGTAGATCCAGGAAGCAAAGTTTATAAATGTTCATATGTCTCCACTCATGCCCGTTGCTAGCAGTCATACTGGCAGTTTTTACTAAACTTTCCATTTTAATTTGACCATTACCTCTCCCTTAAACTATGTTTTCCTGTAGTCATTGTATACTTTTGCTTAATCTCCATCCCTCTTTCTTTGCAGGCTCACAGTTTTTATCTCTCCGTGTTCTTGTTTGCTGCTGGATCTTGCCCTGAAGCGTTTCTGTATTCTGGAGAAACACAGAGCCACAGCATCTCACTGAAACCTTTAGCTGGAATGAGTTTTGAGTTTTACATTTCCCGCTGGCCTGAGGCATGTTTTGGCCGGCGCCGTCAACAGTACATTTACATCCGTCCATTATCTATTCCACTTATCCTTTGAGGGAGCCAATCCCAGCTGACATTGAGCGAGGGTGGGGTACACACTGGACAGGTCATCAGTCTATCTCGTAGACAGATATAGAGACAAACAACCATTTGTGCTAACAACTATCCCAGGTAGCAAAATGAAACTTCTGGGCCAACATATGCCTGGGTCCTCGGCCCAATTCTGGCCCATATACTTCCACATCTGTGCAGTGTCTGGCTGTTATCCTCTGGTGTTGCCTGACAGCTGTAAGGTTTTCTGTGTGTGTGCCAGAATTGGTCCAGATGTGGAAGTAACATCTGACAATCATGTTGTATATGGGCCAGATTTGGGCCGTGGAACTGGGAGTATACTGTGCCAGAAGAAAACAAGCATGTGGCCAACACATTCATTTTGCTACCTTTGATGGGCCATTTAACCTAAACTGCATGTGTTGGGACTGTGGGAGGAAACCAAAGTACCCAGAGGAAACCCATGCAAACAAGGCCTCGGCCGAACTGGGGTTCCAACCCAGATCCTTCTTGCGGTTTAGCAACAGTGCTATCCACCCAACAGTAAACTTGACAAGCTGTAATATAGCAAGCAGGAATGTATTGATGGACTTCTCCAAATCAATGCATCAGGAGCCAAAAAACATCTCACATCTCTCGGCAACACGCAACCCTCTACCAGCAACCTGATAAACGACATGTTCACCGGTGAGGGACCGGGTCAGTCAAAAACACACACATACACAGCATACGCAGCAGGGCTAGCTAAGTTGTTAATAACAGTGTGACACAATGGTCCGTAGGCTACACAGTTTTGGAGTTCTTACGCCTTTGTGGAGGAATTACATCCATCAGCCATAACATAACAAACCAAAACTGCTTTCAGTGTTGTGTCAGTGTACTGTACATCACAGCAATGAGTGCAACATAGCGATCATATAACACTGAAGACAATATCTGACCCATTACATCAACACATAGGGTTAGCTCACAAAATTAGTGGTCTGGTGATTGGAACAGGGTGTCCTGGGATGGAATTACTGTTTCAGTCCACCACTGGCTGACAGGTAAACATGTCAGACTGTGGGTTTTTTCTCTCACTCTTGTGGAGTTTGAGCAGATGTGTATTGATGAGAATAAACTTGACTTGTTAACAATGCATCCACAAGACTAGATCAAGAGAAGCTTCCTCATCTCTACTGTCATGGAAAATGTAAAACATCTCTATCTGTTAATTTTGCAAGATTTTCCAGTTTATCGTTTGTCATGATGAGGAACTGTTCGTTTTTGGTGAGACTAGGTGATTTAATGTGTGTGAGTACACATCACTCCACTCTGTACCCATAATGTGTGCAAACATACATGGGAAAACCACTGTGTATTTATGTGTTCCAGTCAGTGTGTGTGTGTGTGCATGTGTGTCCATTTGGCCTGGGAGGCCCGTGGGATGTAATCTCTCCCTCTTCATGCCTACATCCAAGCTCAATGTGCTCAGGATTAACAGGCCAGTTAAAGTTTATTGATGGAATAGTGGCACTTCACCTCAGCAGGCCTGACTGTTATTGGAAGATATGCATTTATAGATAGGAAATCCATTGCGAGCAGGCATTGTTATATGGATAGTGGCAAAATGAAAGATGTTCGCTCCCTTACAAATTCAATTTCTCTGATATCTATAGGAATACAATAAGGTATTGCCGCCTCTCTCCTCTAAACGTGTGAGCAAGTAAGAATCAGCATTCAAGCTCTCTGATTCTAACCTCAAGGGGGATGTGTTTGTGAAATTGGATTTTGCCTGTTATTTGATACATTATCTTCAGAAGACTTTGCTCACACACTGATTCCACTTAGTACCATATTGAATTAGTTAAAGTATGAAATATGTGTAGCGTGACAAGGTCAGCGCTCCCCCCCCGGAACATCCAGTGCAAGATGAAATCCATCCAAAACAATCTGCGCGCACATATTTATGTGTTTTTCCATCTGTAACTGCTTTCTAATGAGACCCATCAGGAACGGCGGGACACTGAAGATAAGAAGTGGTAATACAGTAAGTGCTGATAATCTCATTCTACACGTAGGACCCCTTCACACTAAACACACTATAATAAAATCACCACTCACTCCAGAAAACATGTATCCAATGTTCTCCTGTCACCAACATGGTTGATAGCTACACACTGGATGGTATGGGGGGGAGGGGGGATTGCTTCTGGAGCTGCTCATTGGGAGATGATGGGGGGGGGGGGGGGCGGGGGGGGGGGGAGTAAAGTGCTGATCCAGTCATCTCCACCGGCTGTGACCCATGGCACACACCTCACACATGAACTGAAATATTCATGACTAATCCTGCAAGTTGGGGCAGATAAAAAATTCCTGTTTTTTTTTTCCACAGGAGCATCATTAAATGAGGAAGTGACAAAGGAGGCTGAGGGTGCGTTTCAGTGATGCAGTAAGTGTTGGGGGGGGGGGGCACAATAGGAGCCCCGTTGCTTGCAGCGCAGATGAACATATTTCCTCTCTCTCACAGGAGTCGCTGATAATTAAGAGCACAGAAATATCCCTCATCTGAGGTCAGTCCCTCTGCTCCCTGTTTCCCTCTTACCAGTGAGCCCCCCCTCATCTGCACTCCCACCGCTCACCGTGTATTGACTCTATAAATCCATAGAATGAATAATTTGCTTATGAGGCTGAAGAACAGTAAGTATCTCACAGTAAAACCTTTAATATATAATTTGTCATCTTTAGTCTCTAACTTCTTCACAGACTTCTTGAGAATGTATAAAGCTGGTCGTCCTCCTTTATGATTCAACGCATTATTATTCTTCACACTTTATTATGAAATCCCATGCTGTATTTCTAATAATGAACCAAATGATAATCACATTTTAAAGGGTGAAGTGACGACCACGTGTTAGCGGGAAGGCACTGCATTTTAAAGTGACATTTACACTCTCGTTCCCTCTGCAGCCCCATCCCCCAACCACCCACCCACCCACTGCCACCATATCTCACACAGAAACACACACACACACACACACACACACACACACGCACGCACGCACGCACGCGCACACACTACATCTTCCCTTTCTCTTCATGCTGCTGCGCTCTCTGTTCTCTCTCCTCTACAATGTGCAGCATTGTGTAAGAGACCAGTTGAGGAAGATATGACAGTTTATTTAAGGGGCCACATTATATGGAACTTTTAAAAAAAAATCTGTCTCATAACACAACATAAGTCATGAACATTCACTGCAGGTACAAAGATACAGTTGCAGGAAAAAGTCAACCCCTCAGCTGATGACAAACAACAAAGATAACTGGAGTCAGGAGTTAGCAAATGTCAATGAAACCAGATTGGAGGTGTGGGTTAGAGCTAATTTGACTTATGAAAAACACTCAAATATTTTGAATTTGTTGCTCACAAAAAAGATCTCAGAAGACTTAGGATCAAGAACTGTTGATTTGCATAAGGCTGAAAGGGTTATAAAGTGATTTCAAAGAGTTTAAATATTCATCAGCCCACAGTCAGACAAACTGTCTATAAATAGAGATGATACTGTGGCTACTCTCCAAAGAAGTGGACGTCCAGCCAAGATGACTCCAAAGGTGCAACGCAGAATAATCAGTGGAGTGAAAATGAAGCCCAGAGTGACAGTTAAAGAATCAAATCATGGTTGCCTGGGACATGGTGTCCATAGCAGGTCACCACAGAAGAAGCTGCTGCTCAAACTCCAAAATAAAACATCAGAGCACATCAGTAGTTTGTCAAAGAACACCTTGACACAACACTAGTGGGAAAATGTTTTGTGGACTGATGGAACTAAGGTTGAATTGTTCAGGAAGAACACAAAGCACTATGTATTGTGTAAAAAAAGCAATATACTAACATCATGAGCATCATGATTTGGGACTTTGCTGCCTCTGGGTCTGGACAGTTCCACATCATCGAGGGGAAAATGAATTCCCAAGTTTATCAAGGTGCCTTCCAGGATAATATCAGAGTGGCTGTCCACCTGCTGAAGCTCAGTAGAAGCTGGGTGATGCTGTAGGACAATGACTCTAAACATCAAAGTAGATCTACTTCAGAATGACTTCACACAAAGAAAATCCACCTTCTGGAGTGGCCCAGTCAGAGTCCAGACCTTAATCCAGTAGAGATTCTGTTGAAGGACCTCATACAACGAGTCACACCAGACATCCTGAGAATCTGTCTGAGCTGAAGCAGCTCTGTGGGAAGAATGGTCCAAACTTCCTCCTGAACGCTGTGCAGGTCTGATCAGCAGCTACTGGAAGAGCTGGTTTGAGGTTGGTGGAGCCAAAGGAGGTTTCAGCAGTTATTTAATCCAAGCACTGGGAATGTTTAATGGGTGTGTTCAGTAAAGACATGGAAGATTGTAATAATTTGTGTGTTATTAGCTCAGTCACATTGTGTTTCTCTCTACTTGTGACTTAGATGGAGATCAGATCACATTTCATGAATTAACAGAAAACCAGGTAAATCCAAAGGATTGACACACTTTTTTCTTCCCACAGCATAAAGGGGAGCACATCAAAGTCAGGGTTGAGAGCATTATGCAACCAGGTTGCCCAGTCGCAGCCTTGACAGCCTATCAAGATGCTGGATCCTGTTCTCTAGGTTGCCATGGCTGCATCAATGAAAGTTGTGTCATCCAATCTGCCATCATTGCATTTAATTGTTGACACTGACGAATCATCTCTAAGACGTGTGCAAAGATTAGTAACATATTTCTGTAAGTAAACAGCCTCGGACGGCTGAACAGGAAGGAGAGAGGGAGAGAGAGGGAGGGAGAGTGTGATAAGCTCCCTGGTCAAACATTTCAGTGTGAAAAGTCATAAGTAACAGTCTGAAAGTGTTGTGTCTGATGGATAAACTAATCCTGACCCACACTTTTTTTTTCCTTTCAAATTTACCCTCAGCCTGATACATAAAGTGTAAAAATATCGCTTTTTACAACAACTATTTGCACTTTAACAAGCTAAAATGATTCATCATCATCGTTCATCCTTCTCTGTTGCTCTTATCATTCATCTCACATAACTGTCAGTCACTCTAACTCTTCCTGATCCATTGCGACACTATGGCAGCACATCAGCGGCAGCACCTCGATGTGAACGCTGCGTGCACCGGGTGCGATTGGATTTTGATTCTCAGAGACATAATTGCCCTCCACCTGAATAAACCCGCTGTCATCGTGTAAAACCGACATCCAAAAATTGCACAAAGCAGTGATAGAGTTGCTCTCACCAGTCTATGACTTATTAAGTAGGTGGCTTTTTATTCCCCCCTTTTGATCGCTTCGAAAGAGCTTATCAAATAATGTTGTCATGGAAACCATCTGTCTGTGAACCACCTCTGTTGGTGAGGTGGCTGTGAAGTAGTTCACAGTAGGGCAACTCAGATCATCTAACTATAAATTCATATGTGACCTTGAGTATGAGCTAAACTGTCATATGATAACAGAGGTGGGTTTTATAACAGGTTCGGTTGAATCAGGGGAAACTGATTATTTAGAAATGACAGTTCATGGTGAGCAATCCAGTTTGAAAATGACTTTTTGTTGAAACGATGCCATTACAGAAATCACTGTAATGCTTTAAACAACAGACCACAGTGCTACATGCTAAATCACACCCTCTCTTCCTTCTTCATCAGATCACACCTTCGGTTATGAAACAATCAGAAAAGTAAATTGCATAATTTGACATTTCATGTTGTCTCATTTTTTATTGATTTATTCTATTTAACCAGGTAAATCCCATTCTGGTAAACAACCTCTGTCTCAACATTAAGCACACAAATAAAACACTATTAAAAGGTACACATGACAATGTATGAAGGCTCACGTAAGAACAACAGAACTTTTTTTTTTCCTTTTAATGCTTTTCTAAGTTTTATATTTTGAATGATAATGAACACATTTTGTGGCTGTACAGTCTATTCATGTGAAATGTATTGCTGTGTGAATATAGAATACAGTATGTACACTATTAATATTTGACACCTGGGCTCTGATCTCATCACTCCCTACAAAGAAGCATCTGGCTCAGCACAGCAGGGAGTGTGGGGTTTGACGACAAACATTTCCCCCCAGAGAAAGGAAGAGTCACAGTCTACTGATCCCTCACTGGCTCCCCAATCACAACCTGCCACCAAGAATCCAACTTGGTCATTGGGTGTTTTGTCCCCGATCTCTACATTTTGCTGTGAAAAACGAGCCTCCTTCTGATGGATGAAGCTGTGCTACCACAAAATAACTGCTTCACATGTTCTTCTGCCTTGAGCAGCACTTTAGCAGCATAGCAGTGAGAAGCAGCCATTACCATATGGCTGACCTGTTCTTCGCCGTAGGTCCTGCAGATAGTCGCCACTCAGCAGTGAGCACCACTTCCTCCTCACAAACTACCCTTTCACAGGAACTCCCCAGTTACAGTTCTGGATAGATAGATAGATAGATAGATAGATAGATAGATAGATAGATAGATAGATAGATAGATAGATAGCATTACCTTAACGGAGGATGGTGCAGTTGATTGTGTCTAAAACCTTCACTTCATTATTGAATGGAAGGCAATGTAATGTAATACGTAACAAAGCAAGCACGTGGACGCCTCTGCTTTTGGCACAAGAGGACTTTTGTCCACTTATTTCCTTGCACACAGCGGGATTACAGCAGTGTTGGCGTCCTTGTGATCTCAGTCTGACAGATGGACCTGAAGAGTCTGAGGACACTGCTGGTGACTTTTACAGGATCTCAGAATAATTGCAGACGGCTGTTCAGAAACTAGACAAGACTCTTCTATCCTTCTTTTCCTCTTGGAAAGATAATAGATCAGGAGCTAGTGTAATGATTGATATTCATCAAATGTATGTCAGCCATCTTTTTGGTAGATAACACAACACTAATGATTCTCTGGAAAGAGTCATTTTAGTCAGTGAATTTGGGCTTGAGCCACTGGCGGTAGTTACAAACAATAAAAGGAAAACTGCTGTGAAATGTAATCTCTGTCATGTTTAATGCAAGATGAAGCTACTCTTAGATACGTTCTCTCTTTCTCTTTCTTTTTGTTTGCCTCTCTCTCTCTCTCTCTCTCCCTCAGACACGTGCACATATCTAAATGTCCTTGAAACAGAATTGTTGGTAAATGATGAAATCAAGCAAAGATATCTCTCACATGTGGTAAAGTTTTATTTCTTGAGAGGTTTTGTCTCCATACTGTGCGGTGACTGTTTTTGCTATACACTTGTTTCATGTTGTCACATCCAACCACATCACTGATGGAGTTTCAACAGCCTCCACAGGAAGCCTATAAGGATGAGCTGAATGCCGAACAATGAGGCCGCCGCAGGGTCCCTGTCCCTACAAACCTGGCCTCACACTCAAACTGTGTGCCGTACCTTGCATGACTGGACCTCTGCATAAATGTATGAGGACTGCGGGAAGCAAGAATTGTGCTCTGGGTTGGCTTGCTGTGGGAATCATGCTTCTCCGAAGATACATGTAAACATCTCTGTGTATTGTAGGGAAGGGCGTGATGAACATCAGGTTCACAGAGGAGCTGACACACACACACACACACACACACACACACACACACACACACACACACACACACACACACACACCTGCCAGATCTCACCAATGCATTGTGTGAACCTGTGTGTCAAAGTTGATCCAACGACGGAAAGTGGATTTGAACTAATGAAATAGCCAACCAAAAGACAGTAACAGCGCTACGTTCAAGTATAAAAGCAATCACTACGCAAACCTATCCAAGAGACCTTTGCCTGTGTGCAGCCTGGATAAGTATAATTATAATATAATATAATTACAAGAGTCATATTTGCTACTGATAATTTATGCAGGTGTTCTAACAGTAAAAAGATAATCTGTGATGATTTCCCTCTTCGTATTCTGATATAAACCAGATTACAGGATTTCTTATAGTTTAGCACAAATACTAGAATTCCTGTGAATGTGTGTGAATGGAACAAAATCCACCAGCAACTCTAAAACTCACACATGAACACATTATATTGCTTTTGTTTAATCCATACAAAAACCAAAGTCAGCTGAGTCACTTCCCCCAGCTGGATAATAGTCATGCTTATAATCTCCCCAGGAAAACTGCAATATGTTGTTTTTACACATGCACTTTGTACTGATTAAACAACCAAGATACAGTGTTAAGTAGTGAGTGTTGGAGGTGCTGGTAGGTGGATTTTGTTACCTTCAGACAGAGCCAGACCACCCCGTTTCTCCCTTCAGGCTAGCTTCTTCTTTATCCCACAGACATGAAATTGATTTCGATTTTCTCATCAAACTCTCAACAAGAGAGCGAGTATTTTTCCCAGAATGTCAAACTTTCCCTTCACGTATTACAATTGATTTGTGATGTTATCACTGTTATTGCCATAGCTTCTCCTGCCTTTTTCTCTCTGACAGAAGTAAATCTGTGGAGTTTTATCACCGCAGTGACCATGGGTATTCATTCATACATTCTAAACCAAACCCTCAAACCCTTTGACAAAAATGAGCTAACTGTGTTATTTCAGGGGAGCCAGGAATAGCACAGAGAATCTTGGCAAGTATTAATATACAGTACCTGCCATAAATAAACAGACATGAAGACAATTTGAATGTTGAACAGCTCTTCCACTTGGCTGTATGCCTGCAGAGCTCTGGCACTTAAAAGTTCAATACAAAAACACTCAGCAGCAGCAGCACTGTAATCAGCTTTAAATAAGGGAGGACCAGATAGTAATATTCTTTTTGATCTGAATTTCATTTTTGTCACTATCTAATTTTAAATTTTTTAAAGCGTTGGCATGTCACAAAATATCTCACAACCGCTTAATTTCTATTTTGACATTTTAACAGCAGTAACAACAGGAACAACTCTGGCTAATGGTACATTTAAAAGCTTTGCAAATAAATAAAGTTGAATATATTCTATGAGTAAAGCAAGTTCTCACATTGTTCCTTTGCTGCTGAAATGCTTTACCACAAAAATTGTTCAAAAGCCCTCTCTTCTGCTGGATTTTATAATGGTAAAAACCAGATCCTACACATACTATCTGCAGCCTCTCAGTTGCTCTAATTTTAATTTCAATTTCACCGCTGACTATGATGCAGGATGCTAAAAAAAACTCCCACTAAGGGGGGAAGTGGATGGATCTGCAGGCCGTAAAGAGGCCTCTCAGTGCTGTGATGGGCTGTGATGGATTCATCCTTCCTCTGGATAGATGGGACCGTGCTGTAACAATGTCCGTGACATGGAATCAGATAAACTCATACGGCCTTTCCTCCCAGGAATAATGATATCAGATTCTACATGCTGGTGCAGAGAGACAAGAGGAAAAAAGACAGAGGACATAACAGATATTGGTGAATATGAAATGTCAAAGCACGCCAAAACCGGGAGGTGAGAGACAGTGATAATGTGTTAGCACAGACACTCTTTTCTAATTAAAAAGATGAAATTCACCACTATGAACCGTTTTTAACCTGTGTTTTCTGCAGGTATCAGTAGTTAAAATATCTGCACTTAGATACAATCAGTATGTAATAAAATAATTCTTACATCACTTCTGATGCCTCCAGCTTTGACCTTTAAAAGTGGCAGAGAAGTGTTGGCAGCACCCCCTCTGTAGGGGTGATAACAAGTCACGCTGTGCTCTTCATGACTTCACATCACCTGGCTGGGCTCCTCTTAAAAAGCCTGTTTCAGGAGATGCTGTCATGCACTAGTTTTCTGCCAGAGGAACCAGACATTCATGGACGGTCACCAAGAGAGGGGCATATTACAGTGATTACACAAGGCTTACTGTTCTGGCATGTTGCAGTAATCAGGAACAATAACAGGTTGACATTTATCACTCTTACAGGCTTTTAAAAAGCTCCGTGTTGTGATGCTGGTGAGTACAAAAAGCTGGGTGTAGCTGGTGACTGATTATAAAATCATCTTTTCCCCATCATCTCCTCAATATGTTCACAAACACAGAAAAATAACCCCTCTGATCACCCGTTGCTATAGCAACTCTAGCTTGAGCGCTGTGATGCTACAAGGCCATGTATGCCGTTGTGATATGAGGCGTTTGCAGTGAAACAGCACAGTCTGTCTGTGACCAAAAGTACTAGACATGCAGTAAAAAAGAATAGAAAAAAAGAAAAGCATTGGGAAGCTGGTTGAGAAAAGAAAAACAACAATGAAACAAACTTTTCAGTTAAAAAAATAAACACCATGTTAAAATCATGTGATCAGAAGGTCTGCGAAACTGAGATCGGTAAAGACAAAGAGCTATATACACTCTGTGGTTGGGCTGAGAGGAGATAAAACACACACTACAGACAATTATTGGTAAGAAACTCTAACCTCTACTGTGTGACTGAGTCTCAAAGCGTGTGCCACCAAACGTCGACTCCAGTCACAATCAACCACAGAGGAAGATGTGAAATCGCAGGTTCTCCATGGCACCTTTGAGACTCCTACGAGATAAGGAACCCGCGGGTCTGCCCTAAAGAACGTGACATCCCGGTGACAGATCCCTGGCCGTCTCTTCTGTCCTACTGTCGGGAGACGACAGCTGAGTCTACATTCTGCAATAACTCCTACTTTGCTTCATTACATCACTGATGCAGTGGAGACAGGAAAGTGACTCTTAAACACATCAGACTCTGCTCTGTGCGACTTTTCAACTCTTCCAGAGCCCCGCGGCGTTGTTAATCTTGTCTTATTTCAATCGTATTATTGTGCCAGTCTGCTGTGTAGTTGTCAGGTGCATTTACTGCTTTATTTGCAGTGTGTTATCATCAACCCTCATCAAATACACTCATTTTGCTTCTTCAAACAAACCAAAAATTTACTAAAATCCCACTAAGATTTCACCAAATTAAAACTCATCAGCGTTAGGACAGTTATGAGCATTCTGAAACTAATGAACTGCCCCTTGAAAATGAGTGACCCTGCTGTGCCGCGATGCTGCTCCACTACTCCATCAGAAGACTGACCGAACCTGGCAAGTGCATCGTGAACAGCTGAAGAACCATAATCCCAGTTGGCAGCGGCTGTAAATGGCCAGTATGTCAGCTTTGGCCTCTCTCGGTGGTTGCAGATGGCACCCAGCGACACCGGGGTCAACGTGCTGTCTGCGGCCCGCCAAAAATACTCATCCTGGGTGGGAGGCTCCTTCTTCACCTGCCTCAGCAGATTTCACCACATGTGGGTGAGGAGGAGGCAGCAGCATTTAGCGAAGGGATCCATTTCTGATTGCAGGAGGTGATGGACCAGAGGTAGCTTTTGATTCGATTTTATTCTTGGCGAGGATACAGTTTGAAATGAAAGAATTAGCAGCCTACAGTGCATTTTAGAAAACATTACCATGTAAGTCCATCTTCTCCCGTAGCAAATGGATTCTTTTGACCTTTGATTTCGTCACTGTGAACATATGTGGGGCATCGTACAGTATCTGTCACATTGAGGGAAAACCATCTGCTCTCTGAGCATCCCGCGTTTTGATCCGTGAGCATCCACTGTTTTTACTTCCTCATTTTATGCATACATTCTTTCTCACTCTTCATCTGTAATATGTGTGGACATGTGGACCCTCGAGGGGTTTGGATAAGTCGCAGAATGTTAGAGCACGATTTCATCTCCAACAACAGGCGGAGGTTTGCTGCAGATGCTTCATTTGGTAGTTTAAATGGTTGTTTCAGCCAAATGATAAGGAGAAAAAAAAGTGTTTTTATCACCTACTACTTGGAATTGAGCCACGCAGATTTTATTTCAATTGGCGAGATTTTGATGTTTCCACCTCTGAGATTTCTGCTTCTACTTAATTTCAGACTTCTCAGTGGACTACAGAGAAATCATCAGAGATAACATCACCTTTCCTGGAAAGAGATGCTGGTGAATGTTTGAATCATTTTTTCCAAATTTGCTGGCTCCACAAACAAAATCCCCTCACTGTATTAGGTTTGAGACAGGAGTTCCAGAGACTGATGTCTCAAAATCTTGATACGTGTAACCAAAACTATTTGCATGGCTGCTGTAGATACCAGCAGATTTAAGGGACAAAACAAATTCATGTCAAAATGAACCAACAGAGAAAAAACAAGAAAGTCAGAGTGAGCTGGACCTTCTGTCACAAGTACAGGATGTCTGATGGAGTTACAATAGTCCATGGCCGCCATCGATCTCAAGAGACCCAAACTGTATGGCGTCTGGAGTGTGCCGCTGGAATAATGCTTATTTTAACTTGTATTTAGACAGTGGTGAATGATGAATTGAGATGTTTTGCTTCAGTAAATAAAAAATAAAATAAACAACAATAAAAAGCCCTGCACTTGTAATTTTACTATAGGAAAGTATTAGCTGTTAAATGTACTTAAAGCACTCATTAGGAAGCATAATGCCCCTTGTAAGAGTGTTATCAATTATTATTGGATTAGTATCACTAATGCATTGTGTATGCAGCACTTTAATGTTTTAGCTGGTTGAGGTGGAGCTAATCTGTTGGGTGTAAATGCAACATATTTTAAATGTCGATCAGATGTGTTATGTGCGTGATCTTGATCTTCAAACTGACTTATCACTACCACAGTGTTCCATAGAGCAACATGAAGTACAAAGTAGCATAAATTGGAAATACATCAAAATTGCACTTAAGACTTCAAAACGGGGCTTGAGTAAATGTAGTTAATCACTGCGGCATGTATACAACTTATATAAACACAGAAAATATTTTATTTCATTATTCTGTTTTTATAGGGTAAAAGCCAAATAGATTAGCAGCAGGAGCTCTGATTGGCTAGCTGCTTTATGGCAGGAGTCTGGTCGTGTCACATTGATCACACATTGATCACCAACATCACACTGGTCTGAATGATTCTGCCATTCCCTTTACTTACACTAAGTATGCTTAACATGTCTTTTATTTGAACCTCTTTTTTCATTTTGTCATGTTTAAGTGTTTTGGTTTTTGTTTGTTTTTGCGTGTGTGTGTTATGCATCATTTGCCTGTTTCAAACTTACTATCTAACTGCATCTACTGAAACTACTACTGCTTTTTATGACTTTTATGACCCTCACTTTAGAGAACACTTTTGGTTAATCAGTTCATTTAGTGTAAAGTGTGGCTGGACTTGTTTTTTTTTTTTTAGATTCATATTTCTCGAAAGGCGGTTAAAGTATAAATGAGTGTCCAAGTTAAATGGTGCTGCACTATCTGCTCGATGATCAGTGACAGGCTGCGCATCGCACCCTGACTCTGTGATCTGTCAAACACAGTGTGAGCAGTAGGCTGAGGTTTGAACTCCTGCAGACTTGTCTCTGACCCTTCTCCCGCTGTGTGCGCTGTGCGCTCTGGACACTATATTCCCTCCCTCCTCCCCTCCCATCCCCTCTCTCCTCTCCTCCCCTCCCCTCTCCTCTCCTCTCCTCACCGCGCAGAGCTCGACGCGCACAGGCACAACAGATGGTACAGTACTACAGACCGGAGGAGCGCAAGAATTTCATGCACAAGTACTTTTATTTCTCTAAACTTCATAGGAGCGTTTAGTATAATAGGAGGCGGGGGGCTCTCGACTTTGACAGTTACTGGATCCTACGTTTAGAGGCGGAATTTGGTGTCAAGGTAAGTTGTGATTTTTTTTCTGAACAGCCGTTCACATTTCGGGAATCAATGAACTCAGAGCAGGATCCGCAGAAAAAGCTCAAACTGCGATCACTTCCAGCAATTTTCTCCCTTTTTCGACGTATTTTAGCCTGTTTATAACACAAACCCCAGCCGTTTAAGTTTGCTACATAATGTTTTACAGGATGGAGAATAATAGACTTATGAAATAAAGCTCCATCTTCACTTAATCCACCATGAAATCTTAAGCCTTAAACACAAATTTAAATGGCTTCTTCACCATTTGGGCAAAGAAAAATGAGTTAAGATTTGAACCTGATTGCACAAAAAATATTTCCATAACTAATCCAAGTACATTCACATAAACATTTCTTAAAACTGACCCTAAAGACAAGGCCAGTGAGATGTTTCCTGTGAATTTACTTGCCAGACTTTGCAGTTCCAGCAAACCAGCAGTTTAATGTGGGTATAAATTAAGGACAAACATCAGATCTCCTCACTATCCTGAACCTGCATTTTTAAGACAGTAAGAGTCTTTAATATTCCAGGAGTTTATTACAGCACTAAGTCTTCACTGACTCCACAGGCACACATAAGTGCTGATGCTGCAACTGTGTGGGGATGCTCATGTCACAACACTGAACAACATTCAAACAGACAATGATCATTTTTAGCGACTTATACCGAACTCCCCCTACAGCGCAAACTTTTAATGTGAAAAACCAAACAGACAGTAGCATGTCAAAGGTCAGCAATGCTCTCTGACACTGTGTCTGCTTTGGTTTTTCACGTGCCGTGCGGGTTAAAGATGATTTAAAAGAGAGAAACTTCAGGCATGAAATCACAGGATGATGATAGGAGACCGCTAGACATGAACGCAATCAGTCTAATTAGGACTTTGATGAAAATCGAACACCTTTCTTGCGATGCCTCAAGTGTATAATGTTATGAAAGCGAGAGGGTTTTTTGAGGTGAACGGTCATCAAATACCACATGCAAAAATGCAATTTTTGTTATTCAAAACACATGCACCGATGACCTTTGTAGACATTAAAATTAATCAGGGTTTTGGAAATGTGCCCGAATTAGAGTTTTTCATTCTGCAAAGGCACAAGTTCCTAAGGACTAACTCATGCCACTAATGCTCCCACCAATCCCTCTGAACTCTTGCATGTTCAGTGCCTCAGGTGAATATTAGAGCGTTTTGACCTTTAGTTCTCAATTTTCATTAAAACTCACAGGGATCAAGTTTCAATCTACCACTTGAATTCATTATTATTAATCTGCTACTTAGATATAAATTCAGGTTGGTACCTTTGGCAGCTCAGTAAGCCAGCTGAGCCACACATGCCAAGAGTTACACAAGAAAAAAAAAATCCACCATGGGAGCATTTCCACTATAAGTTGACACCATTCATCCATATGTAATGTCCTAAAGGCCCTTTAAGATGAGCAATGTGCACTGGGTCACCGGTGAGCTGTATGTAATGATTTGCTCAGTCCCAGAAGAGGTCCAGACCTGCGGTGGACCCCAGGTGGCCCCATGGCAGAGGCAGCCACAGGAAAGCGCAGCAGATTACCACATAGCCTCACAATTTGTACACAATTAGATCTCCGGGGAGAGCCGCTCCAGCTTGGGCTTGTTGCCGCTCTTGATTCTGTGTGAGCTGCTGGCACGACAGAGAAACGTGGAAATGTAAGGATCGCTTTGAAAATGTGACTGCCGATGTACACATTTGGTAATACGTGTGAGATAATGAGGGTAACAATGATGCTGTAAATTAATGGAAATAAATAACTGGGAGAAGAGTAAAGTACAGTAGGTTCTCCCAGATAGCTGTGGGATCAAAGTCTACTCATTCATCTGCTTTCATTTTATCCACATCTATGTCTGAAATACTGAACAAATACATCCCAATGTGCAGTGTTTCATCACTTTCTGCCTTTGGTGTGGTACAGTACATATGGTGTTGTCTAAGTATCCGTTGTCTCTATAGATATTATACATGTATTTTCCCCCTCCTTGCATGTGGCTTTATTTGTGCTCATTAAAATTTTTATAGAACCTTTGAGAGTCTTCAGCCACTAATGCTCCTGTGCAGGAGCCACACCACAGTGCTCTCACAGTCGAGAAGTGCACTGTGCTGAATACTCACACTAGATCAAAATCCGAGCAGCGATATTGGGGCATAAATTGGTATGTGCTGCAGTGAAGTGATCATGTGAGATGATCTAATATCTGAAATACGCCGCTTTTCATTTATCAAAACACTCTTTGTACAAGTGGAGACTGTGGATGCAGTGACTTTCTTGGTTGGTCCATTTTGCTTTGTTTGTTTGTTCGTTTGTTCGTTTGTTTACCCAACTTTTAAGTGTCTACCTGGAAGGACAGGGTCATTTTCTCTACGGAGAGTGAAGTGCACATTTCAACAGTAAAGCACAGGAACATTGTCACTGAGAGGAGGCAGCACTGCTGACATTATTGCAGCACCAGAGATGCTCCCAATGTGGTATTTCATTATATTGTTATGAGAAAAAAAGAGTAGCAGGTGTTTGAGTGTGAGTGAGGGACCTGTATTATACCAGAGAAGGGAGTTTAATGACTCAAGTCAGAGACAACATCCCACAAGTGTGGAAGGGTTAGATCTAAAGTAATAAGATAGGACTGGCTCTTTTTATGAGAACTGGTGTGTGGACTGCGAGTGTAGTCTCTCGCTTTGAAGAGTGGAATCAAAAGCGTGTGGATACTCTGCCACTGCAGAGGCTGACTGTTGTATTGACTTTACATAACCCACATGTGAGGTATATCAGGTATATGAGGTAATTACAGCTTTTGCCATATTACCTCTATATATATTCATATCAGGTGTGGTACTGACAATAACCATGATATTTATAAAATGAAATATTAATATTATGTTAATATTATACACATATGATAATATTGTGATGGCAGATGTTTGGCCTTGTGGATCTTTTATTTATCAGTTCATCTGGTTGCCGTCTCACTATTCATTAAATGCAATTGTTCTTTTAGTACTCTTCTGTACAGTTATGGTTACAGACTCTCTCTGCACCTCCCTACACTCATATTTCAGTCTAATTCATTCGTCAAAATAAGAGACAAAACGCACAATTAATAAAGTTAAAGATAACTTTGACTGACAGCATTATTATTATGATTATTTTCAAATTCTCTATAGATATAATGATAATATCGTTATTGTAAATTCTTTTGGCTATAATAATTGTGTAGTGAAAATCTGATATTGTGACATATATATTTATTATATATGTAGATATTTAGATTTCTTTTCTAGACTCAACAAAAAGCCAAAGATATAAAATACTACACTGCACAGAGGAAATTAAATAATGTGATACATGTTTGCTCATTAGAAAACATTTCCAAACGGCTTGCAGATGTTTTTTTTTTTATTTCACTAATATGTCATGCAATATGAATATCATACTTTATGTCACTTTTTGCAGAGCAAATCCTATTATATAAACCAGCTAAATAAATCTTGATGACAGTAAGTTCTACATATGTTAGATGCTGCCTCCATTATCTCTGATTCAGTGTAGGGTATTTTAGCTAATAAGCTCCATTTGATTGCCTCTCCAGCTTTGCTGCTGCTGCTGCTGTCCACCCATCAAACCCGAGCCAGCACTGTCCTCACATGACTCAACCAGCCGGCAAAAATAAGTGACACCATGAAGTCAGAGACAAACTGCAGCAACACATGGGTTATTTTTTGTAGCCGTGTACAAGCTCACTCCACTTACAGTGGATCAATATCCTGCTGTGAGTGAGAGTAAAATGAGGGGGCTACTACAGCGAATAAATCCTGCAGTGATACCTGTAGCAGCCTTTAAGCAGTCATGCCATGCAGCATCTGACATTAAGCAGCTAATCTTAGCATGAAAGAGATGCTCACGTTTGTGACAAAGATGGTGGAAGCATTCAAGATGAACTCACTAAACCTACAGTGCATGCATGCATTACTGGGTGTTGTCAACATCCTTGTTATAAGAGCTCCTCTGTGCACATAGTGACTTTCTCTCTGCTGCTTAGTTAATCTTTGTGTCAGTAAATATCTCTGCCATCATTCAGATCATCTTCTATCTGTTATAGATATTAATATTATGTTTGCACACCTCCCAAATCTGAACAGTGCATAGTGTGGTTGATTCAACACCTGCCAGGACCCAGGTTTGAAACAGAGATGAAAAGAAACACACAACCTGCAGCCAGGAGAAGTATAATTAAGGCCTGAGTAACACACATCCATCAGTCAGCATCTGCCTTCATGCATTCATGTAGAAAACTGCGCAAACTTTAGACAATTCAGGTATAAGCTTTTACAAAATGGCCAAAGAGAAAAGAAGCAATGGGAAGTGGTACTTCTGCATAGGCTACTTCTTGTTGCTGTGTAATGTCAACTAACCATACGTAATCTTCTGAATTAAATTTGTAATAAAATTTAAATATTTTACAAATCAGTGTGGAGACTACTAGAATATCCTTTGAAGTTCTCATGATTATGATCAGGCTAACAAATCTTTCTTTAAGAGTCTATCTATGCTGATTTAGCATTGCATTCCCATATGATTGTTGGAGTTGCAATGGACAAAAGTGTCAAAGTCAATGAACCAAACCATAGATATGATCTTTTTTATTCCATGCATTCGTCTTTTTGTCAAAACCTGGCGCTAACATTATCCACAATGTAAAAATCAATGGTATCCCCAAAACTTATCTATTCAACAGGTCATACATGAAGACCCAATTTTCCACCAACATTACAAAAGTTTTGGTTATTCAGATGAGAGATTTATGAACTAATGTTTTTATCCATTCTCTTTTCAAGTGGGTGGAGCTTCATTCAAAAAGATGATGTCACACATTTCTGTGCACCAATCAGGATTCAGGAACATTTGAAATTACCATCTGATGACAGTTGTGTAGAGATCAAGCAGCAACCTCTGGAGCTGAGAAATGAAGCCAACACGGAAGTCCCAAAAACTGCAGTTGTTCGAATGGCCACTTGAGGCTGACTCCAAAAGCCAATCGATTCTCAGTCAATGGCTCTCATGTTAAAATGCCCAACTTTACAGCAGAAACAAACATGTTTACAGGCTGGTGCAAAAAAAAAGGTTTAGGCTCTATGGCTAATTTCCCTTGTTGTGTGGTTAATTCACTAACAGAATGTGAGGAAGTCTGTGCTGTGTTTTTTGTGGTGAGTAAAATCGTAGTATTATTTTGTTTATACGTTAGCACTAATTAGCAGGTATCATTGTCTGCATTCGGCATTAAAATTTTGTTAGTTTAGCTCATTAACTAGCAAATTAACAGGCAAATAAATTAGCCTTGGGTTAGCCTTCCAGCAAGACGCCCAGCTGTGCTAATGATGCTAACGGGAGTTTATGCTTGCCACTGTTGTTAAAACAGCATGCACCGAAGTCTGGCCTCCACACACACCCCACCTCTCTGCCCATTTTTGGATTAGCTGGGAGTAAGGCAGAGTCAGGCACTGCCAAGATAGCAGTGGCGGAGCAGCTCACTCTGAGCTTCCAAACTGCTCTTCAGAAACCGATGGGTGACTGTAAGGAGGCTACGTCCATCTTTATTTACAGTCTATGGTAGAAACCACTGACAGTGTTTCATTGTTGACTCTGGCCTTTCCTTTTTAAGATATTTTTGCTCGTTTCCCTCTTGATATTGCAGCTCTACCCATTTGTTGCAGACTTACCAATCTGTTTTGTCATTCAGTGTTGGTGAGGGAGGTAGTACCACAGGAAGAAATGACGACAGTGTATATCCTCTATAGGAGGGTCAGCTGTGGATTAATCAGCCTTTCATCTGTGCTGTTTTCTCCTGTCTGGTTTCTTCTTGTCACAGGCATCTGGGAACAAATTACTGACATAAACTCTGTCATCATTCATTATGGGTTCTATCAGGGGGAGCACAGAACAACAGTTATGTTGTAATGACATGTGGCACTGTCGGCTCTGTTTATGAGAAGGAAACAATTAGTGTCAATTTAAACAAAGAGTGAGACTGATTTCATCAATGTCATCAATCGTGATTAAGACAGAGGAAGCGTCCAGTTAAAAAAACTCAAACAGAAGGAGTGTTTTCTGCCCTCAAACCTCATGGCACCATGCAGCTTCAAAGAGCCACCCTGCCAAGCATCCACAAATAGAAAATTTGAAGGGGAATTTTAAATGGAAATGGATTAATATTTCACCTCACCATTGATTCATGCTGCCACTGTAGACATTTTCATCTGCGAGCGAGTCGCTTATGCAAAGGCATGCGGTGACGTTACTGCAGTCTTGATCTGGAACATCCTCTCCTTTCCACTGTGCATCAGAAGTAATGGGCCTCCTGTGTGGAGCATTGCTGTCATCGCCACTTAGTTTGCTGCCCGCTCTGTCATTTTCTCATTCACAACAGTGGTAGAGATAGCAGGGTTTCAAAAGATAAAGGCTGTGATGGATGGAAGGTATTATTATTGATGGATGGAAGGTATTATTATTGAGTTGAAGTGTTTGCTGACTGCGTCCTGAAGAAATAGGTGGCATTTTCCATTTTATTTGAGTGCGCAAGGTAATTTTCTCAGGTGACATTTTATGCATCACTTCAAGTCTGCTGCATAGTTCTGCTCTATTCAACAAAACACTGATTAAATATGTTGACATTTCTAATGACTTCTTCTGTTACTAACCAAAATCAGACCAGTGCAAAAAAAAAAAAAAAAACGAAAAAATACCAGCAACTGTTGAAGTAAAACTGAAAAGTAGATTATTTTCTGAGAGAAACATAATTCACAAGTGTTATGATTCATGTGTCACTCCTGTTATTAGATTCTCTGTCCCTTTTAATATTGTTTCCTGTACATGTTGAACTGGTCTCTACTGCATGTTGCACAGGTGAAGGACAGTGGAAATCTATTTTCATTAAAGTTGCATGACAGAGCCTGAAGACAACTGGCAGTTATATGACTACAATCGATGGCGCTCCCTCATGCTCCGGTAGTTTGTCACCGTGGTGATGCGGTTAGAGATGTGCTATGAGTTGACCCCTTGAATCAGGATTTAATGATGCTCTGGCATCAGCCTGAAGGAGAGATTATCATACTGTTTTTAGACACCTTGATATAGAGGCACGTTGGAGGTTGAATTGGCTTTATGATCTGTGCATTTTCTGTCTTTGAGCTGGATTTTAAAGTAAGATGACAAGCTCAGCTTTGTCAGAGTGCAGCTTTGTCAGCGTGCAACAGTGCAGTTTTGGCTGCTGGCAAATAAAGGAGGAGGAGAGAGAGGGGGTAAAGGGCTTGTTAATGAAGCAGGCAACTTTTTAGAGAGTGTGCAATTAAATCAGAAATGTTAAAGGAGGTCTGAGTCACTGCAGGAAGCAAATATGAAGTTCATCATTAGTACATTGTATTCCAAATTTTTTATTTGCAAATGAAGAATGAATAAATGAGTTTTTTTACTGGTGATTCATGAGTCCAACATCCACTGCATTTTTTTTTACCTCTGTTTTTCTGTCTCCTCCAAATCCTGAGTGATATATGAGGCTCTTTAGCTGCTAAATGCTCCACTATTTTAACCAGCTAGTATCTAACTGTGTCTGTCTGCTGCTTGGTGCTGGGCAGGTTGTAAACAGCTGCCGGCTGTGGACAAAGACACTATGAGAGCAATATGAGGGTGAACGAGAACAGGGCAGTTGTGGTCTGGACAGCTAAACAATGAGCTGCAACTCACTATAAAGCCCTGTAGAGAGCTAAAGATTCAGCTTCAGTATGAGCGTCCCCTTTCACATTGTCACATTTGATAACTTGTTATGATAAAAATATTTATGGCTACTATGGAACACCATCTTTACGGCTTGGTATTTTCCTGAAGCTGTGTGTTGGTTTTTTTTTTGAACAGGAGGTTGTAACCTTTCGTCGTGACTTTTCCCACACCTGAGTCGTCTGGTAACCTGCAAAGCTTCCAAGAGTAAAAGATTACAGCAGACTGTGCTGAAACTCACAGTCTCTGTGGGTCTGCTCTTGTACATGTTGTAACAGAGGCAGAGATATTTGCTGAATATATTGTTTATATGAAGCAGAAACAAGTTTATATTTCCAACCCGAATGTGCCTCCCTAATTAGACTAAAGTTTGCTTAATGAGATGCAGCAAAATTTCTCAGTGAATGAGATCCACTTTGCAGAATCTTTGTCAACAGATAGAAGGAGGAGGCAAACTGGGCTGAGGGAGCAGGTGGTAGACATGAATGAGCAGATCCAATAAAAAACATTCAAAACAACTGTTCCTGCTCCTGTTGCGTGAAAGACACAATCGTAGCAGTGATCCATGCGGTAATGTACATGAATGTTTCATCTCTGCTTTCTGTTCGAAGACATAAACAAACCTCCTGCACCTCCAAAAACATGAACAAATTCAGCAATAGGCAGCACACAACATGCCATCTCCTCCACAGCACATGATGCTTTTCTCTGCATTGAGCATGAACGCTACTGTACTATGATGCCATGCTGAAGGACTTTGTAACCAAGGCAACTAACAACAGGCGCAGAGAATGGTCAGATTAGCCAGTGAAGTGTGAAGAGGAAGCATTTCAGATTTTACATAAAGCAAAACGGCCAAGCTGCCTTACATCAAAACAGCCCTTTAAAAACTGAAATAAACTGTTTCACGTTGATTACTTGCAGCAGCCTTTGTGGTTCTGTGTGCACCTCATCGTCAAGTTGCATAAGCAAACGTAGCTGCTTTCTCTTGACAGACCAGATTTGGATATTTAGGAATAAGTAGAGATTTTTTGAGTACAAATTCACAAAGGAATATTTAAAGCCAGAGCTCAAAGGCTGAAGGCACGTAGCCGAAGGCAAGGCTGCAGATGAGCTAATCACAGACTTCAGGAAAAGAGCTTGGTGGAGGTGGATGCCTCCATTAGCGACAAGGCTTCACACCTCAGTCATTCATCTCGCTACCTCCCACTGCACTGACCCCCTGTCACATGTTCTGAATCACCTGGCTCCTCGCCACTCCTCCCTGCTTGTTCTGTCAGCGTGTTATTGCGAGCCTCTCTCTCCCTCTCTCTCTCTCCTCATGGAGCACACCAGCACACCAAGAGCAGATTAACTGTATCACTGCCTAGACAAAGCCAGAAAACAGAGGAAAGTATATTTAGGCACAGACTGCTACTATTGACTGGAGAACGGCCTCAGAGATGGGCTTTTTTCATTCACGTGGGAGGAAAAGAAGCATGAGTCCAGCTTTGTGGTGGATAGTAGGTTTTTGTAGAGCAGTGAGCCTGCTCTTCCAGCCACATTAACTTATATGAGAAAGGCCAAGCGTGCATCAGAGGACCAACCCCATGGGCTTTTCACTGTTACAGCTCCAGTTTTCCCAACACAAGCATTTGTGCTGTGGATGTACGTTTGCTGCGACACAGCATGGTTTAAATGAGTCAGTCGGTTCAGACCGGCTTTATTGAGCCTGCACAGTCACACAATATTTTTGCCAGGAACACTGTCGTCAATCCTCCTGAATATAAAACTGGAACAGAACCACATGTCACATATGACATGAAACAAACAGGATTTTAAGTCTTCAACACTGATACACACTAACAGCAAGTGTGTTGGATTAATGAGGAACTAGAACAAAAATAAATATACATGCACTACATGTACATTTTGTGCTTTATTCATGTATATACAGTGTAATACAGTGATATAAGCATAGACTGTTTGTGCAGAGGCTCAGAGTTTATTACTATTGCAAGACACGCTATCCAATAGTTAGTTGAGTGATTTCACTAAAAAACAAGCTGACAACCTCATGGTGGCACCACAGCAAAATTCAGCAGATTACCAAAGTCAGTAGCATTCAACCTCTGGGGATCATGAATATTAATATTGTGTCAAACTGTCCAATTAATAAGTGAATAAGTAATAGATATTTAATTGCATGAAAACATTAACAACAACTGTTGTTTTCAACAACTGAAAAAGTTGACTTGCTGATGTTGCTAGAGGAAAATTCAGGGGAAGTCAGTGGGACTCATCCACTGTAAAGCAACTTAATGACAATCCATCAAAGTGTGTGAGTGTACAGACAGTTAGGCTGATATAGCCATGCTGCTAGCGTGGGTAAAAATGGAAATTTGAAAATCTATAATTTCAGAAAAACAGGTCAAACTCCATCTGCTGATGAAGCTCATGTGATATAAGCAAAAGCTCCAGAACAGCTACGAAATTGACCTTGAGTTTACGTTTTTTTCTCAACCAGTGTTTGTGGATTATATTATATTTTCCACATATTTTCTAACATGCATACACCAGATGAAACTTACCAACACATTTAAAACAGAACACATCTAGGTACATGGTAATATTGTATCAAATCTCTATGAGAATGGCCCTAATCATGTAACACAAAGCACTGTCTGCTCATATACACTGCATATACCTCCACATTTGAACCCATACCACGCCAGTCTTTTTCTGTACAGAGGCAAAAAGCTGAAGAAATAAATGAGGTGTTGACAGCTGTGTTTAACGTAGTCAACATCACTGGTGGGATCAGATGATAATCTGCTGAAGGGGTACATGATTTACACATCCTGCCTGAACTTTAGTTGGGAGGCAGATAAATGTTCCAAAAGTTCTAAAAGTAAGTTTTTTAACTCAAACATGCTTCACCTAAAAGTGAAAGTATTAAAAGGGAAATGTACTGCATGGATTTAAAATAGATGCAGTACAGTAAGTAGATCTGAGTTGGCGGGCAGTTCGGGACCTGTAAATGTTGGACCATGCTCTCTTCCCCTTTGAGGAGGACAAATGTGATCATACTGTGAGTGTGAAACATGCATGAATGCCTAGATCAATTTAAGCACTGGCTGAAATGCGAACTGGATGACGTTCTTAGGGCGGTTCTATGTTTGCTTGCGTACAACAGGAAATGTAACCAGCATGGGGATCGGGTTTCGCTTGGCTCCGCTGAGGAGCAGGTGGGGTGGACCGGTGGGCAGGCGGTGCTGTGATTCCGCCGGGGCTGTGGAGGCCATATGCAGGACAGCTCATCGCCCCTCACCGGGTCTGTGTTAATAATGGGCCGTAACACATGTACTGGCCCCGGTCCTCTACTCTCTGTCGCTCTCTCACCACACACCCACACACACACCAACCACCACCACACACACACACACACACACACACACACACACACACACACACAAACCCAGGAGCAGGCAAAGTTCTCTCTGCAACAAGAACATGTCATCTCTTGCAGACAGAGGCAGTCCTCTCCTGCTGTTTCACCCATGTGACCACTGTGTGTAACCATAGAAACAGGGCTGTCATCATGCGTTTACACTCACTTGAAACTTGTAAGCCAATGCGGTTCTGTTCAGTCGGCCATTATGACTTGGACTTGCTGCAAGTCATTCAGCAGCGTCTCTCCAACATCTGTTTACCTGCACACAGAGAGACACACAGCTGCTCCACTCTGGCGTCATTTGTAGAGCAGCTAGAAATTCAGTGTGAGTCTGCTTCTCCTGCTACGTATCCAAAAGCAAACAGCAGTGACAGGATCCTAATTTTCATGAACATTCTGTCAAGAGAGATTACACATGCCTCATCCTGCTGGGTTTTCTCCCCCATAGAGAACGGCTTGTAAATATGACGAGGCTGTGGAGAATGTTACAAAACTGACTTTAATTACATATTAAAATACTGTAGGTTTTTGTGAAAATGCAAGGTGGAAACTGGATCACATTAACCTCTAATATTCTTCCAGACAAAAAAAAGTAATTATTATAATACCCCCATTTTAGGACCGCACTGGTGTGATTATTGATCCTACAGGAACAGTCTTTTCGCAGCCAAAGCTTTATAAGTGATGCACAAACACAAAGGGAGCTATTATCCTCAAATATGACACAGTCAGTGAATTAACCAGCTCTCGCTGCACATATCTGAAATCATCAGGACGCGACAATGTTTTAAAAACCTTTGCAAACATCTTGGATATTTCAGCTGCAGCTTTCTTTCGGCAGAGCATCTGTCAAGTTGTGTTTTATCTAATTAATGACTTTGCAGCCATTTGCTGATGGCTCATTTACACACGGCCACTCAGGCCCACATCATATTTTGCGATGACTGCTGAGGTGGAACAGCTCATTTGTCGACTTTGTGTTTTATTCATGCAGTTAAAACGTACCTAGTATGTTTGAGTAGCAAAGATTATTATTCCCACAAACTCCATCCTGAAAACATACTGTACATCTGCGATAGCACACCCCCCACCCCCTAAAGCACACACAGAAATACACACACAGCTTATTGGAGAATATGACACTTTCCTTTACTCAGCTCACAGTTGTGCCTGGGGAGCGTGTGGCTGTCAGATCAGGGTACTGTACTTTACACTGTTACTACAAATCCTGTCTGAAACACATGCATACTGATCAGCTTTCTGCCTTAAAGTGCCGCAACACACCAAACTAGCAGACCCACCTCCATAGGTATTCATTAGACAAAGGGATCATGTGTACAAATAGACATTTTAAAAATTCAATTACCTACATTATATTTCTCAGAAAATCAGCTTATGATAACCACTACATGACAGAGCCACATTAAAAAAAATAAATAAACATAATTTTATTTCTTACTGCACTAATGGCTGAAAGGTTCAGAGGGGTTAAAGGTTATTTTAGTTTGTTTTTCTTAACTAGTTTTTTCTCTCTATTATTAGAAATTATTTATATATATTATTATATATAGGTTTGATATGATTTTCATCATAAAGCACGTATAGTTTAGTTTTCTCCTCTATTAAATATATTTTTTTTACTTTTTGTGTTGGCTCAGTTTGAAAGAAAGATGTGAAAATGTGATAGTAAACTTCACTGGGCATTGTGACTTTTGAGTCACTTTTAATGTTAGCTGATTTACATAATCTTGTAAACATGCCTGATTATTAGAATTTATAAATAATAGATTCTAAATAATTATTAAACAATCAGTGCTGCTGCCTGTTATAGCACTAACTGACTACCAAAAGAAAACAATAAAAGCATTTAAGCCTAATTAAGAACAAATGAAACTGATTAAAAATGAAAATAATTAAAATAATATCTAATTAGGTGAATTTTTATGCAATTTGTTTTACTTTCTTGTTTTTCATTGAGAAATCACATTCACAAGTCTCAGTAGTCTTGGTTTCAGTTTGCTTCATTAAAATGAGGTGATTGTGTCATCTGCTGTTGATACCCGTTGCACAGCGCAGAGTGGACACACTCTCACAGGTCATCGCTGTTTGAGCAAGCCCACTCATTTCTTTGTCTAACTGACCTTGTCTAATTTTGAATATCACTAACTAATAAGTGTTTTCTTGCAGAGGTTCTTGCTCTCTCACATATTACATTGCCATTTGCAAATAACTGGTTGAAGTAAACAAGCGCAAATCCAGTCTGACCCAATCAACCATGAAAAATAAATGACTCTCTGTATTGAAACGTGCAGGTCGAGAAGAATTTCTACCAAAACAATGTCCTTGAATGATTTTTAAGAAAATTGGTGAAATCTTTGCAGACTTTGAGGTCACAATGGAGTTGTTTATATTGATTGGCAATGCTTGCAGACCTCCTCTGATGCACATGTGTCGGCACTCGGTGCAACAAGCCATTAAAACGTGACTGATCATTCCTTTAAATCAACACAGGGATTCTCTGGATGGGGACTAAGACAATCATGATTCTCAATCAAGAGTTTGCAATAAAGCAATAAAATCTAATTAATGTGTAATTTCAATCTCAATCTAAAGCACTAATATAGTTTTCAATCTGTTCCCACTAATCAATTGCTTTGGGATTAAAAAATAGACAAAGCTGTTCCTTTTTTCTCATTTTCTCAATTCTGTTTGGCCAACAATTCAATTTCAACTGCATTTGAATCATAACAGCACCACTGTTCTGCCAAAATCCCAGTCTCTGTCCTGTTGTCTCTGTCTCTGAAATAAAAGCAGGTTCATTCAAACAGAGTGTGCTGTGATGACTGACTGAGCCCAAACACTGACGATTCGGAAGCAAATCTGTTCACAGACATTTCACCGGGAGTGGTAAATTAGAAGAAATATTTAAAGTAGGATTAAGAAAGAACATGATGTGACTGTGCTTAATTTACTTAATATCTCATTCCAGCATCATTAACCGTGCAGCAGCAACAAAAAAAAAAAAAGATCTGCAAAAGGAAGAGACAACCATCACATTAACTAACACAAACTGATACAATATCACTGTTCCATTTTCTAGGCTTCTCTCCAAAGCAGCAGGCGTTAGAGAGAAACTTCTCTTTGATTTCACACCAAGCCCTCAGACAACAACAGCTCTGCAGCAGTCCAACCCATCAGTTTCTATTCCCTCCAAAAACCTCGTAACACACTTCTTACAAGCAGCGGCATGGTGCCCTGGCCATGAAGTCTCTTCATGCTGTTGAGTTTTATTTGCTCTCTCCAAATAAAAGAGAATTTAAATGAACATGCGGATAGCTTTCAAGATTGGACTTGGATGGAGAGCTAACAAAATCTAAAACTGGTTAACTTCTGAACAATCAGGAGGCCTCTGTACGACACTGAATCATTACTTCCTCACTGTTCATTTCATGTGTCAGATTGCTTTGTGCTGATTTGAGGATGGTTTCCAGCTGAAAAAAAATTGTGGAGCGAGCCAGGTCGATTCAATACATATGAGTTTGCACAACGTTAAATTTCCACTGCAGTATTCCTGTTTTTGCTGACTCACGGGTTTAGCTGAATACCAAAATCTCATCCAGAGCAGAGGCAGTTAGTTATGGCAGTTAGTCACAAGATCGAGACAGCAGATCTTTACTGCTGAGCTGTTTTACAACACTTTTTAAAATGACTGATCTTATTCTACAATTATCTATTATTGTTAGCTTGATTTTTCTTATGTATATTTTATGTAAATCTCAGCATCATGTTTGATCTTTTACAGAACTTATTTTGAAGTACTTTTGCTGAAAAGTGCAGCCTTTGCACTGCCCCTCTGCCTGTAGGCTGAGGCTATTTCATTAGCAAGAATCACAAAGAATGACTGTAAACCATGCAGATACCCACATCTTCATCACATATGCATTGCCTTTGAGCAATGTATTCATCATAATAACGCATTCAGTCTCAGTTGTGGTGGACTTCAGACAAAACCCTCCAGATCTGCCTTGTTTTAAACATCAGGCTCTGGGTGCAGCAGCAGCAGCAGCAGCAGCAACAGCAGACCCCCCCCCCCTCTGTCAAAGGCATTTTCATGCTCTGAACTTCCTATTTTCAGTTCAGTGAAAACGATGATATAAGATGCCGTCTCTCTCCCCCGGTGGAGAATAGAGCTGTTCAAACCGAATGAGAAGAGAGAATAAAAGATGGAGCTAGCACGCAATTCTACGCACACACGGGAGAAACTAATGATAGCATTAGACACAATCTGTTTACACAGAGGAGGGAAACACAACAGAGAAATATTTGTTGTCATATTTGGAGTTAAGGAGAAATGTGTTCTGTTTTTGTGTCTGCAGTCTGTAGAAGGGACCTTGAAAGATGACGTCAGTCTCACTAAGATAAACGACTGCCTTTTCTCTGGGACGAGACCTTGTAGCATTTTTATACACGGCGCTGTCAGTTGGTCTGTCAGTTAGTCCACCACTGCGGTGCAGACTGAAATAGGCCTATTGCCTTGAAATTTTCAGGGTCCTCAAAAAATGAATCCAAATGAATTTGATGATCCCCTGGCTTTTCATCTAGTGCCACCAGCAGGTCAAACTTTTCACTTATCCACTAAAATGTCTCAGCAGCTACTAATGAATTAACACCAAAGAGTTTGACACTTTTGATTTTCAGTGAAATTACTTGACAGCGATCGGATGGATTGCCATGAAATTTGGTTCCGATGATGCCCGCAGGATATTCTGACTCCTTTGGACTTTTCTTCTTGTAAATTTTTTTCACTTATCAATGAAATATATCCTGTGAAATATTTCAACCTCTACTAAGTGGATTGGTGCCAAATTTTGCACAAATATTCATGATACCCAGACAATGACTCCTGACAACTTTGGTGATCCCGTACTTTCCATGTGTAGCCATCATCACATCAAAATTTTAATTTGTCAAACTCTGGTTTATGACCAAACACCTGCAAACTATGGATATTCTGTAGTTTGCATTTTGTGCTGATTAGCAAATGTTAGCATGTTGGTACGCTAAACTAAGTTGGTAAAGCTCAAAGTACTGCTGTGCTTAGTTTAGCCTCACAGAGCTGCTAGCATGGCAGTACAATGTACTGTAAAGTGTCCTTGAGTGCTGTGAAAGGCGCTGCCAAATAAAATGTATTATTATTGTATTAATGTAACATGGCTATGTAACACAGAAAGCAAAAGAATTTCTGCCTTTTATTCATGTGACGCCTGGACCAGTTGTACAATTTATGTTAATGGACCAAGATCAACTGTACAGATGTTTGCTATAGGCTTAGCCCGAACAAGAAATTATGTTATTGTCCTCCAGTCTCTCTTTTTTCTCTCGTCTAGTTTGTATACAGATGTTTCTTCTAAATGCACATCTGACTTTTTTCCATTGACTTGGTATACATCAGCTTAAATCTTGTGCATAACATGTTTCAATCTGCAATTTAAAAAACATTAGCAGCACAGCAGGTGCAGCTGCTGGAGTTCATCAAGCACTGACATCCTAGGCTTTAGCGTTTCTCCTTCATAGAGGCTGGTGAAAGCAGATTTAGGAGGTGGATGAGATTACAGTCAGAGGTGGCTGTCACTGCAGGTGTCAACATGTATGAGACAAAGACAGAGATGGAGTGTACAGTACGCTGGGTGTAGAGGCTGGTAGGACTTTCTTCGTTCAGCTAATGTGATTCTGCATCTTTCACAAATCAAGAGATATCAGAGAGATATCAAGAAAAGAATCGCTAATACTATTGCAGACGAAAAGCTGGTGATCCCATGTCTCTCACGGCAGAACAATATGCTCCTTCTCTTGCAGGCAGACAGTAGCACACGCAACGTGACTGTTATCTGGAAAACTAGCTGAATAACTTACAAGATGGCTCTGCACTCAAACCCTCCCCTCCACCAAACCAACCATCCAACCCCCCACCCCCCTCGAGTGCCTAAATGTTGGACAATGTGGACTTAGATTCTCCTGTGGCCTAAGGTTGCCTTCCGCTGTGGTTCAGCTATAATGCAAGTTCCCCTTAAGTTGGCCACAGGAAATAGTTCATCCCACGATGCGGAGGCATTGAGCACGGTTTAGTATTGTTTTCTTTCAAATGTTATCAATTTACAGTCTCCTTCTGTCTGTTTCATTAATGGGCTGTCTTGAATTTACTGCTCATAATTTGTGTCTCTTTTGTGCGATCAATTTCACAGTCAGCACTCTGAGGGGACTTTCAATTAGTGTTAGCTTGACATTAAAACTGAGCCCGCTTTATTTATTCCTGCCTTTAGATGATAATATTTCATGTAATGTCGATTTTATGCGTGGCAATTAAAGTTTCTGTCCACTGAAGCAGCATGGAGGAACTGAAGGCTAATGAGATTGGCTCTGAACAGTCTTGTGTTGAAGAGAAGCTGGGCCACTGGTTCTCCTCATGTAAATGAGAGACCTTTTACTTAGCATCACATTATAAAGCATTTACATTACGGTTATGTTTCACAACGTGTGAAATGTACTTGATCATCTGAATAATGTAAATATGTTCACATTTGTATATACAGTAACTGCCAATCATAAGGAATAATATAGATGTTAATTCCAGTGTTTAAAAAAAGATGGCATCATTAAAGCCCCAGTGTGTATTACTTTAAGTTATTAGAAGATATTTCAAACTATTCCGATGGCATAATTGTTGTTTTTTTTGTAGAAAATATGACAATACTGGTGAAAGTTAGTGCTGGGTATGAGTTTCTCTCAGTCCATTCATCCCAGTGCCTCCTAGATTGATCCATGGGCCTGTGTTGATCCCTGCCACTGTCTTTTTTGATTCGACCACAGCAGGGTTTGCCATTGCTACAGAGCCAACATTAGCATTAACAGCTGTTAACTTACTAGTCTAGAAGAAATCTTGCAAGTTCAGTATCAAACTTAATTCCTTTACTCACTAAGAGCTGTTTCCAGCAGCGGAAAGCAACACCAATGTTAACTCTTTTCTCTATCACAAATTTTCTTCGACTGAAGTGAGCATGCTAACCAGATAGCCCTGGTCCGTGGCGTCACTTTCCGACAGCGACTCACTATAGCCTCCAATCTTCCCTGAAGTCATAGCGCTGCTCAGAGGGCGTATTATAACCTCTTGCCTTGTAAACGCAAAGATGGCCAAAGCTCTTGTCAAGCGACAATGACCACCACCTGCTCCTGGCAAGAAACCACGTTTGACAACAGAGGAAACTTACAATGTAACAATCTTTAAATGTAACTAAAACTTGAAATCTTTGGGTTTTTTCACATAGTAGAAAAATCCAGAATAAAATATCATAAAGAGATGTAAAGCAAAGCAGAATATAAGACATACAGTTAATAAAATACAGCAAGAACTATACCACAGAACATTCTGTTATATTCAATAAAGTGCATATTTTTGACTAAAATGTAGAACTCAGAATTCCTAAACAGTTTGAACAATTCACAGGAATGACTGTCAAAGTTAGCTGGAAAGGAGGTTTGACTGGGAGGAGCAGGGCAGGCAGCAAAAGATGGGAACCAGGCTGGAGTAGTGGAAGACGACAGGGCAGACGCTGTACAGGGAAGAGAATCCAGGCTTTAAGACAATGAGTGGGTGAGGCTGGAGCACCCAGGGGAAGGCAGTGGTGATGAACCAGAAAGGTGAACAGACTAGATCTGGCAATGAATGGAGTGAAGAGCCAGTGTAAATATACTGCAGCAGCTTGTTAAGGTGACGAGGTGATGCGTAGGAGAATTGGCAGGAGCAGGAACCAGGAAGCCACACCCAGCACATCCACACACACACAAAGGACCACAATACACAGCAAATTAACCACAGGGAAACCGGGGACTAACAGGGAACACCAGAAAGGGGAAACACCAGGGAGTGAGGGGCAGAATCCTGACGCATTCCCTTTTATAAGAAACAGCACCTACTATATGAAACCATATGTACTGCCATATGAAACATGCATACATGATTTAACAGCAAATAGAAAATAGCTTATATAACACTGGATGTGTTAACCGGTACCCTTCAAAATAAAGGTCTCCAGTAACTCCACATAAGGTTATTTAAGAATTTAATTTAATGCATTATTCATAGTAACAGCACACACACTACTACAGTTGCAGCATGAGTATTATTAGTGGTTGTGGTGATATCTACGGAGCAAATGTAATGCTTTATTTTTAAGTTGAAAGTTCTACATTTGGATTTTTTACAATTTTGTACGCCATCTGGGATTTTTCAGGTTTCTTATTGTTTACACTACAGTAATGGAGGGACAATACACAGTACATGACATGATGAGTATAAATTTGTGGCCCAAATTTGTGGTGTTTGTGTGGATGCGTGTGGATATGCAGACCAAGACTGTGTTCATCACTGTCACGCAGACTTCACCAGGTTTCCCAGCAGATATAATGTCTCCCTTCATCATGCATTTTTTGAACTGTCTCTGTAATTATGGCATTGAAACTGTACTGTTACCACCTTATGGTGCAATTCACCACACTCTCCTGCACCAATAATGACACAAAGGTAAAGGAGTTTTATCAGGAGAGACATTTCTTGTGCTAAAATTAGAAATACTGGCTACATCCATTGTAAATAGGAAAGGACACAGTGTAATATATAGATTCACACTGCAATGCACTTGTGCATGTGTGCGCTCAGGCATGCACTCATGTCTATACACACAGAGACACTATTCTCCCTCAGGATGGATTGTCAGTAGTTGTTTTGTCAAAACAAGCTGGCATTTGTCCTCACACTCTCTCCACAGACAAAGCACTTCTGAGCCTTCTTACCTGAAGAGTAATATAAAGTACATACATACTGCCCACTCTGAAGCACCCCGCGGCAGCCATATTGAGGTCGACGGTGGATGTGCAGCCATGGGTGGACAGGACTCGGTTGTCACAGATTTTTTTGGCCTGCTTCTACTGATTAACTGATGGATTAACTACTTAGTGACATAACTGTCATTGAGTTGTTGTAAACATATTTATAACTGCATTAGATTGTAGTGGCATGTTACTGTATGATTCCTGCCATTGGCTACATTGTTAAATTAGCCTTTAAACTGTTAAATTAGCCCATAAGCGTGTTAGCCAACCATCCAGGTTAATTTTCACTCACGCTCCTCAAGCTAGAACTCAGTGTTTTGGAAAAGTGACTGCACTAAAGACAGTACATCATGTACGGCATCATTTTTCTTTTCTTTTTTTTATTACACTACCACTGAATATAAGTACATACACAATTCACTCTTTTTTTAGGATCCCTCTGTTATCCCTCATTCTCTCATGGACCACCATGATAGTGCACAGTTATTCTATAATATTGTAGTATATTATGTTGGTATTTAAAAATATATAGAAATAACTTAATAACTTAAACTTTATTTGTAATAACCAGTGTTGGGCAGGAAAGCATTACTTAGTAACATGTTACAGTTATGTGATTCATTTTTGAAGTCCCAATTTACAGTTATTAATCCCAGTAATAGTTTCTTACTTTGGCATTTTAACTCCTACCAGGAATTAGATGATGGTTCATAACAGATCAGTCTCTCTGCATTCAGTTGATAGACTGGTCCAGGATTTGCCAGACCTTGGTGCAGGGGCTTGAGGTGGGGCGACGCAGTTAGCTTCTATCAAAAGAGGAGAAATGTGACTCCTAGTAACAAGAAATGTGACTCCTGATTCTTCCAAAGTTGTCCTTTAGTCCTATTCACATTTTCTTTGCAGCCACGCCCAGCATTAGCCAGGAGTACATGTGCATTCAGGAATCACCTGGTTTTTGTTGGATGGTGTAACCGCACAGCTGAGGTTCGGACTGGAGAGCTGTGTGCATTCACAGAGGCTAAGCTAGCATTAGCTGCTGGATGGTCCAAACTATATTATGTCTGCTTGTTAAAACAAAAGTCTCCTTTTCTATTTCTACACATGCTAAATACAAAAGATACCATGTATGGGGATAGAAGCTTCGGAGTTGTTCAGAAACACCTCTGGCGGAGCTGGGCTGAGCAATGAAAGTACAGTAACACGCAATACAATACATTACTTTTGCTGCTGAGTAATTACTAAAGTAATGTGATTAGGTATTAAAGAGCAATGTGTGAGGAGTAATCGATTTCAGGCGATGACAGGCAGGCAAACTGCCGCACATTTAGAACAATTTAAGAACACTGGTCATCTGTTCGATCTGTTCGTTTATTAGTCTTTCCACTTCCTGTCACTGATTGATTTCTGTGAGCCCTTTTTAAATACCATAATTTGTAAAGTGAGTCAGACTTGTGACAAAACACAAATAATGATCCAAATAATTAAAATCAGATCCCAAAAATCTCCATACAGCTAATTTTAAATGCAGGAAATGAAACTTCTCCCCGTGGCAAACAAAGTTAAGCCCACAATTACTATTCAACCACCAGTAGCAGAGTCAGCTTATCTGCTATGCTAGCTTGAATCAGTTTAATAATTGATGTAACAAAACCAGAGCATCTCATATTCACAATGTCTCCATGACTTGCAGGTTGAAAAGAAAAAATGCAGCAAAAAAGCTTTTTTTTTTTTTTTTTTTGTGCCCTGTTTAAATCTGCGCCCTGCAGTCCTTAGCGAGGTGCTTCTGCTGCTGTACTGTAGGTCTGTGGCTACCTCTGTTACACAACCATTTCCCTTGTGTAAGATAAATGCTGTTAGTGCTGGCGCGACAAAAGAAGACACTAAGAACAGGTGCACTTACAGGTGCATCTTGGACAATTGTGTTACAGGTTTGAGGGCAGTTAGTCAGCTGTTTGTCCGTACTGATTTTAAGTATACTGTGCCAAAAGATAAAAACAGACACAGCACTGTTAGTCAACTCTGAGACACATCCTCATGCTGCAGTTCACACAGGCTCTGAGGAGCTGTTCACTGGCTTTGTAATAACATAAATATAGTTGATAAAAATTCCTGTGTACTGTGCTGCCCAATTACAGCTGTGCTTTTTGTGTCCCCATTGAAACAGAAAAATAATGGTGTGGCAGGCGGCAGGTGGAAGTCCCGACTCCTGGGGGCGTGCGAGATATCGATTATAAACCTGTGACTCTTTTACAGTAAATGTGACAACATCCTGCAGCTTCACCTCCACTTTAGAAGCTGTTGTAAGAGGGGGCTGTAATTTGCCTTGTGATTCCTGTAAAGTGCAAGGTTAAGCCTGGGGTGCAGTTGCTGCAAGTGACTCTCCGTTGATGGGCTCCGAGTGTGGTGCTGAGAGAGAGAGATGGCACAGGAAGACAGGCGGAAGTGAAGTGGAGAAGAGTAAGGGGTTTCTCTTCTGCTGAAGAAGCCTCTGCAGTGTTTTCTTATTCAGTGAAGAACACAGCTATATGAGTCAGATTCAGACATGAATGACAGCACATAGAGTGGGATTGTGATTATTCTCTAAAGGCAGCCGGATGATGGGGTCCATGGCCTTGAATAAGCCCTTGAAAAAAAAGACATAAGATAGTCCATGATGTCTGGCAAACAAATGAGAGATGTAATGAATTCTTGAGCGATTTGCAGTGTATGAGGCTGACACAGACACCGACAAGCAGTGCAGCACACTGGACTGGGATTAGAGGAAGGATGAGCAGAGAAGGCTGGTAATTATTCTAGCACTGCCAGAGTTGCCATGCTTCTGCTCCAAGCACACTGTTAAGCAAGTGCCCCGGGACACAATGATTCCTCGATACAAGAGAGACACGAAATGTAGGCCCAGTGAGACGTACTGTGGAAATGGAGACTATCAGCCATGAATAATTAATTCAACTGTGTATGGACCCACTTTTTAAAACCTTTGCCACCATCTTTACTCTGATCCTGCTCCATACATGCTGCTGATTGATGCGACTTTCCGACTCTGGGTGTATTTCCCACGCGCTGTTGTTACCCTGCTCTTCTCCCCCCTCGTTACAGACCTCTCAGCTCCACACTCCTCTGCCAGCCCTGCAAAGGTTGAAAAGGCAAAGCCTAATATGCCGCATTGCAACCCTAATTAGTGCGGCCAGAGGCCCCCCGAGACAGTGCGTGCAAACTTTTATGTCAACATTTCCAAGAAGCCATTTCCCCTTAAAGTCACATGTAAAAAGACATAATTCTTGCGCGGTGCAGTAATGAGGCAGTGTGATGATGTTGCAGAATGTTGTTTCCTCTTCCCCAGCGAGTTTCTGAGAAGTGCTTCCACGAAGACACTGGCTCTCCACTGAATTAATGCAGGTTAAGACTGTACACTGTGAAATAATATACATATAAAGTACTTTGATTTCATCCCAATCTTGGACGCCTATTTCTTCTCATTACATATATATATTCAGGGCGCAGTGCAGTGATAATTTCACCACCTCTGACAGAGGCCCTGCCAGGGTCATGTACCAACATGTAGATTTATTGCATAACATCAATATTCCACCTGCAGTACAACGTTCATATAGTAAATCTCAGCACTAATGGATTCTCTTGGCCCTTGGTTCAGCACTTCATCCATAAAAGTTCACTCAGAGTCAGACAGCTTTGACATTAATGGGATTTGACTGTTACTGCATAGCAAGCAATAACAATCATTAGTAAATTTATATATGCCACACTTTGTATCTATGGAACACAACAGCCGCAAATGCAAAATGAGTTTATATGATCTAAATTGATTAGATGCTGTTTGAGTTGTATTAGCATCACTGCTGTGCTGCATCCGCGTTATCTGAATGACTTACGTCCTGACACCTGCACACCCTTGAAACTTCTCTGATGTGTCGTGTCCACACCCGACTTGAAAATGTTTTAACACTTATGGTGTTGTTCTGTCTTTAAAATGCATGTGTCGTCCCACCTAAATGCCAAGTTCACACCTGCAGCTAGAATCAGATTTCACATAGAATCAAGTCAGGTCGGATGAGCTTCACAGCATACCTGTGCACATGATTTACTGTTGAATTGCCATTCAGATCACACCTCTGACACTGCAGCTCAGTCTGACCTCTCGGATCAGGGTTAAGTGCTGCTTGCCTCTTACTCAGTATATGATATGTATTCGACACTATCATAATTTAAAGATGGAGGAGAAGTTAGAAACTAAAGTGGAAAACGCACTGGTGCCGCAGCCTGTCATATTATGTGTGTCAAGTGCCGCCCTCAGCACCAATGGTTCGTGCTGCAACTAGAACCATACACAGAGTTGGACATGGTACAGACATTAACTTAAAATAATAAAAACTAATAATAACAACTTAAACTTGATTTCTCACCTGAGGAGCCAATCTCCACAGCTATGGCCTAACAGGCAACACCTTTTTGCCATTGTCTTTGTAATAATGAGATGGTGGGCCATATATGTCTTATATAGGCATTTCTTATATGGCTGTTTTACTTGTCCCTCGTTTACTTTCAGCACTACATAAGTGTAAAGATTCCAAGTCAAAACAGAGCTGATTCTCAAAAGTCCAGCAAGATCTTGACTTCTCGTTTTCTATCCCTCAGACCTTCAGTTTGCTTATTAAGCATAGTTTCCTTGCAATTGCAGCTCTCTTTACCGGAGGAGGCCGCGAGAGGCAACTGTTTGAGTATCTTTCTCACACTGGTCTCTGTTAAGACTTACACAACTGTCGCTATCCCTATCTGTGTTGACCTTATCTTTTCCTTTCAGCTCAAGGCAAAGAGCTATCGCAGTCTCTTGGGCAATCTCAGGAGATCAGCAGGGATGAAAGAAACTGAATGTCAAGGATGTTTATTTCCTAATAGCTGGAGAGTCTGTCCTTGTGGGGCTGAGGATCCAGCCAACCTCCAGCAACAGAGGCAAAGACAGAGCATCAGAGAGGGGGAAGATGATATTTTAGATGGCTGAGCTGAGCCTTGTCAAAACAGAGATAGCGGTTTGTCCGAAACACTTGAGGCGGGCTCGGGGGAGTCAACACAGAAGAGAGATGCTGCTCCCTTTAAACTTAATGTTGAAACTTTTTACCAGTTCGTCATTCTGTGTCCTGCTTACCTTCTCCCCAAATGATCCCATGAAAACTAGCAGTAGATAAATGATGGCAGTGTTAAGGGTTTAGAAAATTCGGATTTGTTTAATGCAGTGCACATGTCACAATATCATTTTCACTGCTTATTTATCACGGCCAAAAGAATCCATGATAACAATACTATCGTGATATCTATGGAAAATCTGAATAATAATAATAATAATTATAATAATAATAATATTAATGCTACCAGTGAAATTCCTCTTTAACTTTGTTTAATGTGTGTTTTGTATCTTTTTTGGCGAATGAATTAGACTCAAACATGAGTGTAGGGAGGAGGAGAGAGAGTAAGTGGGATGGTAAATGGACTGCACTTATATAGCACTTTTCTAGTCTGATCAACCACTCAAAATCGCTTTACACTATAAGCCACATTCACCCAGTCACACACACATTCATACAGCGCTTTTTTCTACACATTGAGCACTTCTACCATACTCACACACACTCACTCGCACTGGAACAGCCATCAGAGGCAATGCTGGGTTCAGTATCTTGCCCAAGGACACTTCGACAAGTGGACTGGAGGAGCCAGGGATCGAACCACCGACTGTCTGATTAGTGGACAACCCGCTCTGCCTCCTGAGCCACAGCTGTCCCAGACTCTGTAACAAAAGCAAAAGAACAATTACACTGAAATGAAAAGTCAACACGATGAACTGATTAGCAAAAGAAAAGGTGAAGGTTATTTGTGGGTTTGTCGACTCATGTCGTGTAGTCACTTGATCCATTGTTAATAAAAAATACTGATTAGTGCAGCTTCAAACTGAATATATATCTGATTAATGTGTGCACGACAAACCAATAAGATTGCTCTCACATTAGCAAGTCTTTCATTTAAGATTTATTCAGACTGCAAAACAGCATGCATAAAATGGACAGAGTTTTCAGATCATTGCAACCCATACAACTTTTTTGGAAAAGCCAGTTAGTGGTCTATACAGTAGTTTTATTTGTTTCCAGTTTAGCTTAGGATGAGGAACATGCAATGAAAGCTGATCATCCACGTGCAATTAATAGAGCAAATTTCGTTTAATCATATATTTTTACTTTGCTCAGGTGAAGGTTTATCTACATAAAAACTTGTTAAAATATAATTGTTGAGGCACAGCATTGAGAGCGAGAGAGAGAGAGAGAGAGAGAGAGAGAGAGAGAGAGAGAGAGAGAGAGAGAGAGAGAGAGAGAGAGAAGATGTGAGCCAAAGAACTGAACAGTAAATGAAAGATGTCCAAAATCAAGAAAAACACTTCTTCATCTCAGAAAAATTTCATGGTGGGATTAGTGCGATCAGCTGCTCCCTCACATTTATAAAGGCTTACCATACCAAAAAGGCACCAGCCATTTCCCTGAGGTGTATCATCACATTATACCACAGCAGCAGGTAAAATAATCCCCCTTACCAATGCCTTAAAAAAATCCTGATACAGCGCTCTAATACAATGCAGACTAATTTTATTTAACCTAATCTTAGACTTCACCTAAATTAGCCGAACCTGTAGCCTGATCTTAAACAGGCGGAGGGAAGAAAAGCCTCATTTTGCTTATCACCTTGCCTGGCTGAAGCGGGAGCTGCGCTTTGCCTGAAAAACCCAAGATCTTCATCACTATCCATCCTCCATGTTGTAAATCTTCACCGCATCTGCAGAGAATCCTTGGTGACACAGCAGCACGGCCCAAGCAGACTCAGCCCAGGTCACACACTGGGCCATAAAGCATCACGAGCCATCGATCGCTGCTCCCGAAGGGCAGATAACAGTCAGAACACGGGGTGATAATGCTCGAATGTTGCTGATGGTGGTCAGTCCAAATGGGCCCATTATACAGCCTGTGTTGTGATACTGCCGGGATCCTGCTCTCTCTGCTTGAAGTGCTTTGTAAATTCGTCAAGCATTACACTAATCAACACTTTAAAAAAAAACAAACAAACAAAAAAAACATGGGAGAGTCTGACTGAGATACTTTGTGTAAATACTTTTAGGTTTTTGCTAAACTTTGTATTTTTTTTTCCTATAGTCTTCTTATTGTTATTTGTTTATTTTACAAGCTCATTATGAACACATGAAAATAAAGTCCTCATCGATTGGGCTTAGAAACCTTTCCAAACCCACAAAGGCCCTGTTTATTTGCTGGATTACTTCATTAAATTAGATTTCATCATCACCATCAGAATAGCTTTTTCACTCTCTCTTCCTCCAGCCTATTATCCCTCTCTACAATGCTACGACTCTCCTGTGGACTGTTACAGCTGCTTGCTGAATATAAATGTTTTCAAGCATATTATAGAATTTTTTTCCTCATGTTTTCTAATGCCAGACTCACTCAGAATTACCTCCATTTAAACCACTGGTTCCTGCGGAGCTTTTCTTTTCCTCTTTGCACCATAACTTCACTGAGCCACAGCATTTACCACAGAGAGACAGTGCAGTATATTGAGAGTGAGTGAGAGCGAGAGAGAGAGAGACACAGGGAGCCAGAAAAGGTCAGCTCCTCGTGCCGACTACACAGCACAGACTGTTGCCTCAGATGAGAAAAGGAAGCACAGTTTTCTCTCAGCACATTTGAGACATCTCCGCGCTGAGCCTCGGTCATTTAGATTGGATTACGAGTCGATTCGCGGAGCTACAGTGAACAGATTGCCCTTCTTACACATGGCGCTATACTTCTCACGCTGGCTGCGCTCATTTACATGTAGACATCCATCACCCAGACTGCCAGCGCAGATGGATTTTGTGTGTCTAGGAAATAAATATTTCTTGCCCTTTATTCATCTGGAGAAATTTCAGCACTGTCCTGCTTTGCATTCAAACAGCTTCACACACAGAACATTCACTCCAGCTCAGGACTTGTCTGCGGTGTTGTACTATAGGGCCTTGAGCAGTTTTACTGGCGTAAGAAGTTGTGTAGAGCCTTATTCAAGGACACTGGTAGTAGATGAGAGAGGCAACAACTGTTCTCCCAGCAGACTTCTCCAATCTGTCCAGGGATTTGAATCAGGAGAACATTGAATCACATACTTGCTTGTTGTAAATGATCTGATCCCACTTCCTTTTTTCTGCCTTTTTTGTTTTTTGGCAGCTTATACCCTTGAAAACAATTTACTCGCATTTATCTGGCTATTGTAAGAGCATTCGGCAGTAAAATCTCCCTTTCGTTGTGTGTTGAATCACATGATGTCTGGGGTTGGGTAATACTACAATACTGCTGTCAAGAGAGATGTAAGAGATTTAGCCATTTGTACCAAGACAGATATCCCTTAGCAGACGTATCAGGCCATTGTAGGCAATATTGCTATAAGCAGGACCGTTTTATGGCGTTATTAGATGTATATGATCCTTGCATTAGTGTGATGAAGAGTGTACATTTGTTAGACATTTAATGCACTGAATTCCCAGTTTATCTATAAACGATTTCTTAATTGCGTTTACAGAAAATTTACAATATCATCATTTACTGGATAATGTGCTATAAAAACACACATACCATTTATAGGATTATATAAGATTTCATCCATATCTCCCAACACTAATGTGTGTTTAGTTTCACAGTGAGAGTCGTGTGTTTTAGATCAGACTTCGATGCCTTAATGAAACTCATATATAATAGAGTCCAACTGATAAATTGACAATAAATTGTAGTACAGGAATTCACAACTGTGTCTCCTAGAAATTATGTTAAAATAATGTATCACTGGCTGGATTCTGTCCAGAGGCAACAATGTTTTTGAATGAATGAAGCTCTACATTTATTAACAGCAGTGGTGCAGTGGTGGTGATTGGGGTGGCTGGCGGATGAACAAAGCACATGACATAAAAAAGTTGAATGATGTTGTAGTCACTCGAAGTTGATATTTAACTGCAATATACTGTCAACGTAACAAAATCCACAAACAAATATACCGTCTGTGAACATTTTACTGGTATGTTCAGTATCAACGTATTTGCCACGTGTCAAATACGTAAATGAACAACATTTCCTCATTCCGTTAATAGAAAACATAATCAGTAACCAGTCACAAACATATTTGCTGTTGCAGTTTAGTTGCAGCGACACAAAATTTCACGGAGACAGGGTTGAAATTCCAGATAAGTTTTAGGTAGCATTAGCTTAGCACAAAGACTGGAATCAGGGGGAAACAGCTAGCCTGGCTTTCTGTGAAGATAGCAAAATTCACCTACAAGTACCTTGTAGCTCACACTGTACAAAACCTTCAGTGTAAAAATGAGAATTTGCTGTTTCACAGTCAGTTATGTGCTGCACTTTTGCTTCGCTGGGAGCACTAATTTCCTGTCCAGCTGGAATCCAGCTGCTCACGTGGTGTGTGTCAGACGCTTGGATAGTGGATTGAGAAATTGACTCCATCACGAATCAGAAGACAGGGGGTGCTACAGCGTAGCTTACTGTGCAGCTAGCGGGTCTACTTGCATAGCTGCTGTAGCTAAGCACTTAACACTGAACTACAAATACAGCTTTAGAAACAATGTTATTACATAGTTCGTTCCTCCAAAGGCACGCTGACACGTTTCAACAGTACAGTGTCCCATTTTGTACATATCTTGGTCATTTATTGGATCAAAAATTACGCAAAAGAGAAATTGGTTGATATATCAGGGTATTAGATTTTCCAACTGTCACTGTCACCAGTATCTGCTCCATTATTCTACTCTGCTACAGTATACAGAATAGATCTTAGGGTTTAGGCACACATGCTCACTTACACAGACAGAAATACAGTCTTAACTGCATACATCCATTAATATACCACTTATACTTTGAGGGTTGCTGGCAGGCTGGAGCAAATCCCAGCTGACACTGGGCGAGAGCTGGGGTACGCCCGCCCTGGACAGGTCGCCAGTCTATCACAGGGCCGACATATAGAGTCAAACAACCATTCAGTCTCACATCGGAGTCATCACTTAACCTGCATGTCTTGTGTGACTGTGAGGAAGCTGGAGCACTTGGAGAAAAACCCACAAGTACTAACCACTGCACCACCGTGCTGTTTTCAGATCTCTGCTCCAGGGAATGAAATACTAAAAAATGTCTCTTCCCTTGAAACACAAAACTAATAGCTCCAACTTAGCTGACTCTAATTCTTAGACAAAAAAAAAACAAAAAACAGAAAAGAAAAAACAGAGTAAAGTAGCATAGGATGGTCTCAAATTTCACTCCATGCTGTTAAAGAGAGGCACAGAGAGGCTGCACCGCAATTAAGTGTTGATGCAGAGCTCGTAAAGTACTTTAATTCCTCTCTCAGTCCTGGGGTGCTCTGCCTGTACTGGCCGGCTCCCTGTCTTGATTGGAAATGCTTCACTTGTTGCTGCGGTTTCCTCGCCGGGCCCCACACTCATTAAATGCTGCTCCTTCTGCTCCCTGACCCCCACAGTTTGTAAGTTTCATCCCACAGAAAAGCAACAGTACATTCAGTCCAGACTTCTGCTTCACCCCAGACAGTTCCCCCAGCTGTTGTATTAGTTATATAAAAGTTAGATCCAAACATAAAGCTGACTCTGTGCAGCCGGCTCTGAGGCTCTGGACTTTCTTACTGCAGGATCATGAAAGGCTCTGTTACAGTAAGCGAAACAATCCGCTGCACTGATACTGCCTCTGGTGGCTCTTTAACTCTTACACTTTTGACAGGCTTTCTCAGCATTATGCTATTTCTGTCTTATTATTCATTCCACTCTTCTGTCTCTCTCTCTTTCTCTGTTTCTCTTACCACAGGTCAGGAGTGGCCATGCCATTTGGCTGTATAACAATCGGGGAAAAGAAGGATTATAACAATCCTTCAGACGTGACAGATAAATATGACCTGGGTCAGATTGTTAAATCGTGAGTATCTCTCCAGCGGCTTACAGAGCAAAAACACCCATACAGACTTTTGAATTATGTTTCTATCTTTTTTCAAGAAACTGTCATGATCTGTCTTTATATTTCTGCAAATAATTCTGCAATGCTTCCTTTCAGGGAGGAGTTCTGTGAGATATTCAGGGCTAAGGACAAAACTACAATGAAAATGTACACGTGTAAAAAGTTCCTAAAGAAGGATGGAAGGAAAGTCCGCAAGGCTGCGAAAAATGAGATCCTCATCTTAAAGATGTGAGTTGTTGGATTGGGACTAATATTCCCTTCAGTCCAAGTTAAACAATGCATGATTAGTTTTGTGTTGGAAGATTTTCATTTGTTTTTTTCTTTTCCTTATTTCACCTTCTTAAACACGAGCTGCACAGACGACATGGATTTCTAAAAAGAAAAACAAAGCAGAAAAAAAAAGTATTTATTTATAAGTAATAAATTATTGAATACAATTTATTAATAATAATAACAAAAAAAGTCAAGTGGACCTCACTTTATTGACTGATCACACACAGTTTATCCAAGACGTTTTCTCTCAGCTTCTCTATTATCTAACTTTCCTGTAAAATCCACATTAGCATAACCTGGGTCTTGTCAAACTATTTGTCGCTGACAGCAGGCGGCGCAGTGAAGCACGGCGATGATGAAGGTGTGATTTCTGTGTAAGGAGCCTTTCAAAACATGGATTCTTATTCTTCTGAAAATTGCACTTCAGACAACGCAATAACGGGGATATGATGGAAACTGCTCCAGTTTTTCATGCTTTAATCATCAGTGGGGGTTTTAGTGAATAATCAAATGTGATGACAGTTTCAAAGGCTGTGGAGAATGCCTGGCAAAACATCAAATGCAGTCTTGAATATAAAATGCTTGAATATAGGCATTAGAAAAGAAAAGAAGTGCTCATTCAAGTACTAATCCTCATTAATTTATTTTTATGACTTAGAATGAACCCCAAAAAATCCTGCACAGTCAGTCACAAACAGCTCGGTTTTTCTCAGTTAGAGTTTCTGACTCAAAGTCCCCCTCCACCCAAAAATATGTCTTAATTGTTACTTCACATGGTTGTTTGGGCCTCATTGTGCAGAGTAATGTATATGTAGAGTTTTACACTAAGGCTCAGTTGGAAGCCAGTTGTGGTTCAATATGCAGTTACACAGGTGTGACATGGAGAGTTGAGACATCTTGTGTCCAGCAGTTAAACTTTTGAAAGGAACAAAACTTGCATATTCATAGATTCTGGGCGTTTTAATGATGGTGAGGGAGTACATGTAATTTTAAGAATTTTTAATGAGGTAATTTAACTTTTTTTTTTTTTTTTTTTTGTGGGAAAAGCATATGAGACACAGATGATTCCTTTTTACAGGCAGAGTATTAAAACACGTCCGTAGGCGATCATTAATGGTGTGCAAGAACTTTGTCATTGGTAATAACTTCACCTCTCACTGCAGCAGCTGTTTTGGCAATGTCACAGAACCATGAATAATGGCCTTAAGTGAAGAAGACATTTGCACCATTAAATGTATAAGCACAAATTACTTTTATTTTTTTAATTATTTTATTTTTTTATTTATTTATCTCAAAGAAAACATAGGGCATTGAATACACAATTAGTGTGGGGAAAAAATGACATTTAGATGTTTTTGTTCTACAATGAATAAATTGTATTTTTTTTTCTTTTTTTTTGACAGCAAGATGTGTTTCCATTGACCTGCTCAATTTGAAATTGCCAACTAAAACACGAGAAATGGAAATGCATGAATTTCAAAAAAGCTCTCAAATGTTGCAAAAAAAAAGTATACGCTCGCATGAGGTGGTTTTTCAGACTAATTGACGAACCAATATTCTGAAAAATTCAAGTCGTGGCGCCTGCTGCATCATGCCCCAAAGAGCCAGTTCCAACCGAGAGGCAGATGCTGGAAATCTGTTGTCACGTTTAATTGGGATGATTTCGTGAGATGAGAAAAAACTCAGCTTTATTCATATAACAGAACTCAGTGGAAACAGACACACAATTGTGTTTTGTCGACTTTTCTAAAAATGTCTGTTTTGGGCAAGACTGCCGTGCAAACCCGGTAATTGAAGTAAATGAAGCCTTGGAAGTTCAAGTTCAAACAATTCCTACAGCTGTCCCAACTTTTGATGATGACTTGCAAACCCTCTGTCTGTACAAAGGTAGTGACGGAACAAACTGTGTTCTCCACCCTCTGATGCATTATTAGGACAATACTGTTCTGCAGGAAGTAGGACGGTATATTTCTATCAGAATGGAGAGAAAAAGGAAGACAGTCTGACTGATCAGGGGTTCATCCTACAGCGAGATAATGAGCCAAAACATTAGAGGAAAGGAAAGCAAAGGTGAAACAGGCAAAAATAAAAGTGCAGCACATTCGTAGGAAAAGTGCTGAGACGAACTTTCTGAACAATATTTGATTTCCCTTGTAGAATGTCATGAGCGTGTTCAGCTGCTGGATAAGTCAAAATTTCAGATTAAATTTAGTTCAACAAGTAGATTCCATGATATTAAATTTCCAGGTGTTTATTTGTACTATTCTTTAATTTCAAACACAGAGACTTTGAATGATTTAAATTTAAATTTAACAGCTGGAAAAATCCAGGTGTTATAAAAAGTATGACCGGTAGTGTAGGCGTCCAAAAACCCTTCTGAAATAAAACCAACCCTCCCCAAACAATATGAAGCAGTGTTGTCCACTTGTTACATATGACTTTGTTTGTTTGGTTGACTGTAGAGTTGTTTACATCTTCTCCTTGGCTGAAATTGAGTTTCTGGTGTGTGATGCAGAGACAATGTGGGATTACGCACAGAGGGACATTACACAACCTGCTCTTGAAGATCGTTCAGTTTTTTTTTCTTCAGGGCAAAGCAGAGAGCACGGAGCTTTAGTAGCACACCGATCCATGTAAGGAAAGAAAAAGAGCGGTGTAGGCCAGTGCATGCAGTGCACTCACACTGTTACAACACTTACAACAGCTGGATCAGTGGAGAGCAAACCCTGATCGGCTGTAGTAGAGAAAACAATATCATTGTCCACATGTAGCTGTGATAAGCTAAAAATAGAGCATGTCCCCATCTGTGCCCCTTAGCTACCTGGACTACATTCACCGCCATTTTAATTCAACGCACATTTTATGTATATGTGCTTTTAGAAATACCAACAATAGAACAAAAATTGTCCAAACCATGTCCACTACTTTCTTCTAAACAGCTGTGCTTTCCCTCGGCTCCCTGATGTTTGAGATAAGTAAATTACAGTTATGAAACACTACACCTGTCAGTGACACAAAATGAGAACGATGCATTAATGCCCCAAATCTTTTTCCACTCAGTAACCTGTTGAGTCTTGAATGAATGAGTAAGCCATTTCAGACGGAGCTTCAGTCTTTTTTGACCGTGTTCCTTGTTCAGTTCTTCAATATAAAACGTGAAAAGGATCACGGAGGCAGCAGGAGTGTTTTGTCAACTTCATGGGGCATTGACAGGCAGGAACACCACACTCTGCAGCTTCAAGTATTGTAGCTTTATGGGTTAAATTCACCATGAAGTTTCCCAGCTGGTACTGTTGCTGTCTTTATGCCCATATGGATAAATTAGAGCACATAAATCAGCTTATCTGTGGATGGGCAGTTGAACATGTAGATCTCAGTCATGTCTTGAATGAATGATTCAGATGTCGTATCTCTCTCTCTCTGTGTCTCTGTCTTGTGCTTTGTGATGCGTCTCCTTAGGGTGAAGCATCCCAATATTCTCCAGCTGGTGGACGTCTTTGAGACCAAAAAAGAGTACTTCCTCTTCCTTGAACTGTGAGTTCAGATGTCTGATGAGCCGGGAGAAAAGGCTCTCTGCTTGTCTTTGCTGTAGCTGGGGTCTGTTGAACTGTATGTGTTGATTATTCACTCTTGGGGAAAGAGCGGTTGTAGCCCGAGGCCCTGTAGATATGAGAAAATCTCTGAACTCCACTCATTTGGTATTCGGATATGATTGCTTGCTAGCTGCTCCATTCTCATCAGCATGTGTTCTTGGGGAATTTGATGCATTTCCATGGATGTGCTAGATGTAGGATACTCATCTTGTCCTTCGAGGACACTTGATTTATGGGTTTCTGGTTAGAAAGAAAATGATCAAACACAAAAGAAACTGTGGGGATATGACTGAAACCATTTCCTTTAAACAGGTATGGCAGATTATGCAGTCTTGTCAACAGATTTTACTCTGGGAATGATGTAATTTCAATTTAAATATTCAATATAAATATGCAAATATATATATAAATATGAATATAAATATGCAAAAGTACAGTTATATATTTCTATACTATCAGTCCTTTTTTGCCTTTTGAATAGTCTCATTATTGTCTCATCATCCAGCAAAGCCAACAAATGCTTTTCAAAAAAAAATAAAAATAAAAAATAGATGCCTGAAATCTTCTGATGTTGAAATAAAATCACATTTGTAGTTTTCAACAACAAACACCTAACATATTTCTTGTTTCTACAGTGCAACAGGCAGAGAGGTGTTTGACTGGATCCTGGATCAAGGCTACTACTCAGAGCGAGACACCAGCAACGTGGTGCGCCAGGTGCTGGAGGCCGTCGCCTACCTCCACTCCCTGCATATCGTGCACAGAAACCTCAAGGTAACGCACTACAGGACTTAGACTATACTGACTAATCTGGGTTTTAGGCAGAAGTAAATAAGACACTATGACTGTGGTGGCAATAAAACTTTAATCTGTCTAAAAGGATTTCACTGTTCACCATGAACTTCTGCTTATATAGTCACTGGTCTCTTTTTACCAGGACTCATTTCACTGTTCAGAAATGACACCACCACTGAAATTCATACTCTGCACCTTAAACATGAATATTATACTAACTGTTGTCACTGTAATACGTCATTGTCCACAGTTGGAGAACTTGGTTTACTACAACCGTCTGAAGCACTCTAAAATAGTCATCAGTGACTTCCATCTTGCCAAGTTGGAGAATGGACTAATCAAAGACCCCTGTGGGACACCGGAGTACCTGGGTGAGCATATAGATTTAAGAGGTTGTCATATGGACAGATTGGTGGAGAACGTCACGTCTCAGCTTTTAATGTCAGGACATTTTTATCAAATGTCTGTGCTCTTGTGCAGCTCCTGAGGTGGTTGGCAGACAGCGATATGGCAGGCCTGTGGACTGCTGGGCTACAGGTGTCATCATGTACATACTGTAAGTTGTGAAAGGAAAAATGAAGAGAGATTACTTAATAGACCTTGTGTAAATATGGTATACAGATGTTTTTTGACTCCCAAAGCTCTTTTTATCCAGGCTGTCAGGAAACCCTCCTTTCTACGATGAAACCGATGATGATGATTATGAAAACCATGACAAGAACCTGTTCCGCAAGATCCTGGCAGGCGATTATGAGTTTGACTCTCCATACTGGGATGACATCTCTGACTCAGGTACTTTTAGGATAAAGTCAACACTGTGAGGGAACACAATTACAGCTTGCTGGGTAAACATTTCAAATTCCAGAGGGTTTTCTCCTCTTCTTACCTCTGGAGTGTTCAAACACGTTGTATTTATGTTCCCAGCCATCAGGAGAATAAACGCTTTTTCATTGAGGTTTGTCTGTGTGATTTCTCTCTGACAGCTAAGAGTCTGGTTGCTCGTCTGATGGAGGTGGATCAAGACCAGAGACTGACAGCCCAGGAGGCTATAAACCATGAATGGTAGGCAGCAGAGCTTTGAGATATTGTGAAGCCCATTTAAATCAGAACAAAGTGATCAGACTGTATTAATGTGATCAGAAAGGCGGCATGAGATCGGGCTTTCTTGCTTGTTTGACACGTCAATTATAACTGTGTTGGGAAACTTAATAGCATCAAAACTGAAGCTTCACTTGACAATAAACCAAAGCTGCTTTCCACATTATCCAACATGAGTTTAAAAGATATTTTTAGCAGTGTGGCACTAGGGATGGCAATGTCTGAAATATCTAAAACAAATATTTTGTTCCAGGCATTCAAGGTCCCTGAGGATGTATTTCAGTGACTTTGGTGATCCAATGACATTTCCTTTAGCACCACCTGCAGGTTGACATTTTCAGATTCCTGTTGAAATGTCCTGACAATTACTGGATTCACTGGTATCAGGGATGCCCCCTTAAACGGGGTTCAAATTGTACCTGTGAAACTTTTCAGCTGTTGCTGCTGATGCTTCCTCTTCAGTGGTTCCTCTGACTTGTGCTGTTCCCACTAGGCTTCATCCTTGGCCCCATTCTTTTCCATAGACATGTTTTTTCACCATGTCAAATTATACACAACCACATTGGTTGTGATTATCACTGCTACGCGGATGATTTCCAGATGTTAAAAAGTTAAAAGTGCTGGATGACCCTGAACTTTCTTCAGCAAGTGAACATAAATCTGAAATAACTGAATTCGGCCCCCCAGAGTTCATCTCCTGAAACTAATGACATTCAACTGTACTTTACTTACGTTTAGTACTAATTAGCCAAAGTATGTTAACACGTTTAACCCTGCAATGACTGATTTTTTTGGCCACTTTAAACAAGAAAAAAGTTTGCATCAATGACTGTATTATAAAGGCGAACGACGCATCTCCACTTCTTACTGCATAAAACTGAAGCAAAAATATCAGGGATACGAGTGTCGCTATGTTGCACTGGTGACGTCATCTTGAGCCAGAGTCTGCACAGCAGTGATCAGGGAGAAGAGTCACAGTAACAAGGTCCTGCCCAAACACCTGCTCGACCCAATCACGAGTCAGTTACACCTGTCAATCATGACGTTGCACTCTCGTTTTGTAGCATCAAATAGCTAATTAAAACCAAACTTATCAGAAAAATGAACAATTGAACACTAAGGAACGTGGTAAACATTATACCTGCTAAATATAAGCATGTTAACATTTTCATTGTGAGCTTGTTAACATGATGATGTTAGCATTTGGCTTACATCACCACAGCGCCTAAGTACAGACCTCACAGCCTCTGTTTTGTCTTCTTCTTCTTCTTGGTATAACCACAACACAGTCTGTGTCCCAGTATAGAAAATAATCAAAATTGCAGAGAGCACCCTTTGTTATGTTATTTTCTTATATAGGGGCACCTCATTGAGCATTGCTTTGGCAGTTGCTACTGTTTGAAAGCACTGTTTGAATTGTTTATTATTGTGTTAAAAAAATCACATATTGATCAATTTTCAGTTCGACTGTTCGCCCTTCTTAGTTGCATCTGACAGAGGCGCTTCCAGCAAACTATAAACTTTGAACACAATTGATCGTCACAAAAGGCAAAAACTAGAAGAAAAGGGCCCAGGCAGAAAAATGATTAGAATAACAATAAAAGGTTAAAAAGTCCTTGGCAAAAGTTTTTTAGTCAGAAAAAAGAAGAGTAAATTGAGTGGTACTGTGAGCAGCAGCCTGTGACATCCAAAGATAGGGGAAGTATAAAGCTCTGTTGTGAAGTTTCTTTTTCCCATTTTGTGCAACAGGATCTCTGGTGGTGCAGCTTCAGATAAGAACATCAAGGAAAATGTGTGCGCACAAATAGAGAAGAACTTTGCCAGAGCTAAATGGAAGGTAAGCCCTTTTGTTCTCTTCTCCAGGAAGCTCTTCTTCGAAATTCCTTCAGTAGTTGTGTGGTCCTTGAACAGGCAGGTATTGTAGCGCAGTATTGTGTAACTGTAAGTTGAGGCAGTCCAATGAGCGTTGATGTTCTCTGAGCAAGTTTTCAGGTTATTGAACCTATCGGAGATCAGTTTTTCTACCTCGTCCCACAGAAAGCGGTGCGGGTCACCACCATCATGAAGAGATTGAGAGCACCTGAGCAGAGCGACTCGAGGGCAACCAGCCCAGCAGCCGGCGCCCCAGCAGACCCCGCAGCTCCCCAGGCTGCCACCGAACCTTCCGCACCTTCATCTGGTGCAACACCTGAGGGAGCCCCCGCTGGGGCCACAGAGCTCCCTGCCGGAGTGGAGATAAGCCAACCAGCGCCAGAGGCCTCAGCCGGGGTGTCAGCGTCAGACGCTGAGCCACAGCAGCAGAGCCCGGCACTGCAGGAGGCCGAACCCACACCGCGTTGTAATGGAGAAGCATCGACTGCTCACCACGCACCCGCCGGGGCCGGGGACGAGCAGGGTTAGACACCCAACCCCCGCCCTTCCCCGTGTGACCTCTGCAGTCCCCACCAACTCCTGCACACTGTACATTAGCTGCTAGCATGGTGACACTGACTCTGCTTCTCTCTCACTTGCAGCATTAGCATCATCTCATGGAGGCTGTGTGCTACCTTTCCTGAGTGCTGCGTTGCATTGGCTTTCTCTTTACATGTATTGTGTCTTTTTTCACTGACCCCTCTGGTGTTTTCCGTCAGATTACATAAATCACATCTATCTCCCCACATTATAGGTTTATGGGCGAAGACAGATTTGCTGTCAAGCTGCGGCTTACAGCTGAAGTCTTCTCCTCTTAGTGATAAGAGAATATAGGAAGACATAATTGTGCTGAAAACAGCTTTTATTCCTTTTTAATGAGCCAACTTGGGAAACTTCTCTCTGCCAGTCTTGCAATTATAGTATTTGTTCTGAGAATCAGTAGAAAATGTTTTGCTTTTCCCTAAATTTGGACCTCGTACTGTAACAGAGTAAGTGCAGGCCCTCACATATATCCCTCTCACATGGGAAATATATTTATCTCTCCTATATGTTATTGTCTACACCAACCAGTTATTGTGCGTTGAACAATGCTGAGATTGGACTGGGAGTTTTTATGCCCAGTACTGTATTTTGAACTATAGGCAGCTTCACACATAAGCACACACACAAACACTATGTTCCTTTGCTAACTTCCTGCTCAGGAAAGAACCTCATAGCTGTAAGTGTAAAGATTCTGTATATAGAGACCTTTGTAGAAGTAGCCGAAACAGCATGCATTCTCACTTTTTGCTGTTCATTTTACATTTACAGCCACTTGGTGGATAAAGATGCGCTACTCGTCTTATCGCAGGCCACAGCACTCTCGCCTCTTTGCCACAAGCCGTGTCGAGGCTAATGTTCTTTTCAAAAGCATACTACAGCTACACTTTGCTGTCTTATTATTACTGTTCAGTTAGCACCCCTGCTGTCAATGTAAGTTATATGAAAAGAAAATTTTGAAAAAAGAAAAACTGTCATTACATAGCAGTTCTATGCATTCAAATTAATTTGTAGCTTTCCTTTTTTAGAAACATCACAGCAGACTTCATGATATCTTTATCCATCACGTGACACAAATTGTTTTTTTGTTTTTTTTGTTGTTGTTGCTAGATCTCAGTCTACCTGTGACTCCTCTGACCTAATCCTGTCCTTTGTGTTTGGATACTGACTCAAATGCCACACGTCTTAATATTTGGTTTTAACTGTAAAAACAAAATGTGCATTAACAGACCACATGCGGCTTTCAAGGGAAGACATGCATCATTTTGACTTTGTGGTAACTAGGGTCATCTTCACCAACTCAGCTTTGTTGACCTGTATTGTACGAAACAATGTATGAAGCATATGTTTAACATTTCAGAATTTATTTATTTTATTTTTTATTATTTATCTGTGTATATTTTTTTTTATTTACAAAGATTTTCAGCTTCTACTTGATAAACAGTAATAACAAACCATCCTCTCGTCACTGGTCCCCTCGAGCATTAATAAAGAGCTACAGAAGGAGTTCTCTGTAATCACACTAGAGGAAATTGAGCAATATTCGACTGGCTGCAGAAACTGTGATTCCTGGTGTCCATGTACCTGTCAGTACAAGTCTATAGTCCTGGCCACTTAACTAACACATGGCTGCTGTCAGATCTATCTATCTGTGTGTGTGTGTGTGTGTGTGTGTGTGTGTGTGTGTGTGTGTGTGTGTGTGTGCGCGCTGTGTGTGTGTGCTGTGTGTGCTGTGCTGTGTGAGTGTGACCAACATTATTTCCTGCTTGAACACACTATTGGTTTTTATTCCCTGGTCACAGAGAGACAGCAGCCACATTGTTAATACAATTATTAAATGATATCATTAAAGTGTAATGTGTCCTGGCTCGTGCTCGGCTTCTTTGTCTGACTCTGCCCAACCTCAAGAGTATTTACTGTGCAGACCTGTGAATTTATATGAAAACGTGCATTTCAGATAAAATCGGGAGAAAACTGATCACATGTATTAATTCAAGTTTGAGATAAGTTTGTATCTACACTTTATTTCTACATGTATCTCCTTTCCATTTCTGCAAATATTGATCGGTACACACACCGATCTTTCAGATTATACCATGATCAGATCGTTTCTTATATTGTCGAGGATAAACATTTAGATTTTAACGAGAGGCTTAACCAGAAGAGATTTTTATGTGAATAGATTATTTCATGTGGTCCGTTCTCTTTGTTTAGATGGCAAATAAATACTGTTGAAATACTGTTACACGGTTTAAAGCAATGCTTTTTTTCCAATACATTACTCACTGTATTTAGTACTCCCATGTCTGTTCATTTTACCATGCACTTACAGGTGTATTTGTAGATGTTTGCCAGGACCAGTGGTCACCTGTAGGTCCTGTCCTGCATTTGTGAGCTCTGTACCGTACTCCTTGACTGAGTTGATGACTTTGATGGTAATAAAATTTAATTCATCTGTTTTCTATTGTCGTCTATTCATGCGTGGTCCTCTCGTTTCTCTACAGTCAATGGACAGAGGGTGCATGAGAACTTGCAAAGCAAAGATGGCTCTGTGGAAGACTATTTAGAGAAAACGTGGGAAACAGCCTGTGTCATCACGCTCTGCTTTCCCCTTAACCCGGTGGAGAGCATCTGTGTTACACTGTCTCAATTAGCACAAGCTTAGCGCCCATCCTGGTGCGGTGTGAACTCGTGTTTGAAAAATCCCAGCAGTGCCATTTGGTGACACATTCCAGGATACTTGAATTGCATCGTGTTGGAAGAATAATGCAGAGCTCACTTTCTGGGCCCTGTGGGGTTTAAATAGGCTGCCTCTCAGGAGCCTCTCTCTTTTTCATGCCCATTGTACAGTCATATGCATCCATCCATACAGCCTCTAGGGCTCAGGAGGATCCTAACTCTGTCTCTGTGTCATTGGATGACTTCATTAAGAGTGGTAGGGTGAGGGAAGTGTCAGTTTCCTGTTTCTCTCAACCGGCAATGCAGAGATGAAAGACCACTGATCAGAGTCTGTCCTTGCCGAGAAGAAAAGAGGAGTTTACAAGGAATACCAAAATATTTCATCCTGTGGGCAAAACCAAACATACATACTAATAAACTAAGTGAGTTATGCAGTGCAATCAATACAGGAATGCTAAAGTAACAGCAAGCAAGAATGAATCTACTCACACAACTCACTGAGCTCTCCACAGCTCTGCTTATAAAAGCGTTTCCACCTCTCAGCTCTATCAGATTCAAACTGACAACAACAATGTTCCAAGTGAGGAATTATGATAGTGATGAATGGATGTGGTGTTTGGTATTGATTTATTAGCATTCTCAGGTCAGAAAGCAATCAATCACAACAACTCTGCTTATCAGTTTGCTGCCTCATCTTACTGCACACTGAAGTCCCACAGAAAAAAAGCACACTTCTACAACGTTGCATTTTTTTCAGTAATTAACTGTAATCAGTGTCAGCAGCTGTGTACAACAAAGCCTCCCCATTAATAAAAAATGTCTAAAGCATCCATGGTAAAAATCGACCTGCAGTTCTTCACTTTTCTATTGTAAGGCAGCTTTATGTAGCAGAAGAAACAAACAGTCCACAAAAATGAATGCAGATTTGTGTTGCAGCACTTTGTTTTTCTTCCCTCCTCTCCCATTAACTCCTTTCTTGACCCTTCACATTTATCTTGTAGCACTGCGGAGGGGACTCAGCCGCAGACTGAGAACCACTGAACTAGACTAAACTCTAAAGTTGTTAAAAGTAGCTCCACCTGAACCAGCTACAACGGTAAATACCAGCACAGTGCTCATCAGCGTTAACAACATAACAGCCTAATGTACATTAGTCATAGGGGTCTTTTTTCTGCAGAACGAGATTTTGATACTGTGTTGTACCTAAATAAAAAAAATATGAGTGCTTTTCTTCCACTGAGTATTTTCCAAGGATTGTTAAGCAAACATGTTTAAAGCAACAATACATCATAAATTGTCTCACTTTTATAGTTATGGGTTACTTTATTGGGTACATTTTTTTTTTTAAATGGAGCTATTCAATGCTCTGTAGATGCTGTTCCATAGGAACAGTACAGTGGACACTGTTGCATCCTGCCATCTGCTGGTTGATAACATGTAATGCAGCTATATACAGGATACTTGTTGTGATGGCATGGGTGCAGCAGAGGGCAGTGTTGCTCCCTCTTTTCTCCACTTTTGAAAGGCATTGGTGGTCCACAGTGATTATTCCACACTCCCCTCCCCTGAGTCTCCTCCTGTATATGGTTACTGCATGAGAGTATATGAGAAGTGGGAGTTCATCAAGGCCAGAACAGGGTGGAGCTAAAATCTTTAACCTAGTTTGCGACTGCTCCCAAGTTGAGGCCTTAAATTAATGTCATCTCATCATCTCTTCAGTGGACTGAGTTTGGTTTTTAACAGTGGCCAAGTCTGTAGGTCTTCAGAGGGATGCCTGTGAACAAAGACCCAGTTTCATGGCATGCCAGACTTCTGCCTCTCACTATCTGACTTCAGAGTTTCTGCCCCAACAATGCAGTAAGTGTCCGACCGCTCTGACTGCATTCGTGAGACAGACAGAGCAGATACCCACAGAATGCCACCGCTGCCTCTGAGCCACTGAGCACCAGATCAGACTCAAAGATAAGAGCGAACTGGATTCCACATGTGATGTCAATTGAATGATGTTGGTGGTACCACTGCCTGGCATTATATCATGTGATATGCCACTGTGGAGATAACGTCCCACAGTAATACATCTCTGTTGTGGTGCTGTGAAGAATGGTGCACAGAGATGTCTGACCACATTCAGATGGGTCAGCCTTTGTTCTGTGTAATTCTGTGTATCCAAAATGTGGATCGGCTTCTTGGTTTCTGAATCACAGACAGAGGTGGCTGGATTAGAAGTGATGTGGTGATGATGCAGATATAATTGGTGCCCTCTGTTCGGAACTATCAAACTCCCACCCTGACGCCCCGCGTCTGCTCTGCTGCAGGGATCAGATAAGCAGAGGGAACAGAACTCTGTCTATGGGGAGGAATGAAGGGGACAACAGATGTCATCTGACGGCTGGAATGCCCTGTGATGCTTTTCCAAACCATTTGACCTACTGTCTCCTGTGTCCCGAAGCAAACCCATGCTGGGTTTAAAAGGTGCCTCCAGACATGCTCTCATCTCCACATTTTGAAAAGTGTCATTGAGGCTGAACTGAGCGGATGAATGTCTGTTTGTAGGACGGCATTTGTGACATCACAGTACACTTTACATGTAGAGTATATTCAGATCCCTAAACAAAAGTATGTTGTGTACTTATTTGTGAAGTCGCAGTCAAATACAAAAAAACCCCCACAAAGGAACAAATGTTATCTGCACTCAGATCTGTTTTTATTCATACTTTATGCAAATAGAAACAGTGCTTCAGTGCTTCTTCTACTTTGCTCATTATGTTTTAAACTTGTGATGTCACAGGGTTGGTTTGCCCCACTGTATTGAACAGATGCACTGGTAGAGACAATGAAAGACAGAGACAGTGAAAGATAGAGATGTGATAGATAGAGAGGGTGAAACACAGAGAGTGAAAGATAGATATTGAAGAGACAGCAAAAGATGGAGGCTGACGAGCCACGGGATATCAGAATACAAAAGGGAGGCCACTATTGTATTGCTCCTGGATGTAAAAATGATTTCTACAGGGGTAAAGCCAATGACAAAACTGTACATTTTAATAAAGTGCTGCTGAAACAGAGAGCGGTACTGCTGCGGTGGCTAGCAGTGCTGTAGAGAAAGAAGGAAGAGGAAGATTACATTGAGAAAAAGACCTTTGAGTCAAGCAAGTTAGTTGTTCACTGGAACAACAGCCTAAAACCTGAAGTTGCTCCGTCTGTTTTCAATTTCACTGCATGTTCGTGTCCTCTACTGACCACCCAACATACTCTAACAACAGTGATAAAGAGGCATCAGTTCGCCACAGGGAGAGGGCAGTAACCAGGCAGGGAAGAGACAGGTAGAGCATTTAGACTGTGAATAAAGATGGACAGAGCCATGACATCACCCACAGGTTTGTGAAGAGTGATTTTGAAGCTCAAAGATGGCTGCTCCACCATCTCCATCTTGCCAGTGCCTGACTCCGCCGAAATCCCGGGTAATCCAAAAATGGACAAAGAGGAGGGACACGAATGAGGCCAAGACTTTGGTGCATGCCGGCTTGTGGCAAGCATATGCTCACCCACTAGGGCTGAACGATTAATTGCTTTTGCAATAATATTCCATATGATAAAACACAGTTTTCTAACCGCAAAGGCTGCGATTACACTCTGGTCACGTGACATGCAAGAGAGAGTAGAGCAGTCCGCTAATAGAGGGAGCAACACATGCTACACTTTGACCTTTTGTATAATGGCCTCAGGCTCGACAGAACCCGGCACTGCAGAAGCTTTAGTGTTAAAGAGGAGCAGTACGTCAGTTGTGTGGAACTATTTTGGCTTTGATAAAGAAGATGCTGCACAGCATCAGGTATTGTGCAGTACCTGCCTTGCTCCGGTTGCTACATCACAGGGCAACTGATACTATTAATCTGTATCAGCACAACAAAGCCATGTACGATAGTTGCATGGCTAAAATGTCGACTTGAGTGTGTCAAGTAAGCCAAATACCACCGGCCAAGGATTACTGACAGAAATGTTTGAAAGCATACTTCCATATGAACGTAATTCAAAACGGCACGGGGAAAGTACTCAGGCAATAACAGAGTTCATAGAGAAAGATATGATGCCTCTCAGCACGGTGACCAAGCCTGGGCTTACGGCTTTGATAAATATACTGGATAAGCAGTACAGCATGCCCTCCTGCACATATTTTAGCCAGGTTGCCATGCCGGAGCTATATAAAAAATGCAAGTTGAGAGTCGCAGTGGAGCTGAAAACCATTGAGTTTTTCGCTACTACAACTGACCTGTGGTCAAGCCGTACAGCGGAGCCCTATCAGAGTCATACGCCGCATTTCATTAATGAAGACTTCAACCAGCTGGGATCTCCATGAAGAGAACCATGTCTGCATCATGTCGGACAATTTTACATTCTTGCAAGGCTGTAAGTTAAACAAATCAGTCAATATACTACTGTGATTGAAGTAGTTAAAAATATGTCATTCATATCAATTCATGCATCATCTAATTTCATCATGACATATAGGCCTGGCCTACAGGAAAGAACAGTTTATGTTTAATCTATCAAATATTGTGTTAGTCATAATATAGAATGATTTATTGCTTGTGTTTGTTGAATAATACAGAAGATGAGAACTTATCGCATATTAAATCACAATATTGGTAAAAAAAAAGAAAAAAAAAGAAAAAGCACTTGCATTATTTTCCCAAATCGTTCAGCCCTATCACCCACCTGTCACTCAAAGCAGCACGCCCTCAATTATGCAGAACTTTAAGCCTTAATAAAATCAAAACAGTGAAGCTGTAAACATGTTTATTTCTGCTGCGAAGTTGAACATTTTAACATGGGAGTCTAAGGGGATTGACTCGTTTTTGGAGTCAGCCTCAAGCGGCCATTCAAAGAACTGAAGTTTTTGGTACTTCCGTATTGGCTTCATTTTTCAGCCCTGGAGGTTGCCCCTTGTTAGCAACCCACAAAAGTCATCAATCACATCAATTATGCACATACCAAAGCAATCAGTATTCACCAGCATGTCACAGAAACATACAGTAGTTGTTCAGCATCACCACTGACTGCAATAAAGTTCATCATGAGAGTTTCTCTCATTAAACTAATTTGTCAGCAGCACCTATAAACACCTGTGGCCCCCACTCCCATCCTGACTCAGTCGGACACACGTCGGCTAGCCTAAAGATTTCCACAGCATCTCTGCAGCACAGGAGTCGTCTGATGGAAGATCGGCCATACAATGTAGAAGCCAAAACGACTGTCAAAAATTCAAAGTGAGCCACAACTATCATAAACACCCGGGCCTTAAAGTATTCACCTAAAACTCATGTCATGATTCCTAAGCTATAAGTCACAGCTGATGCAAACCCCGAAATATCTTAAATATTTCTTACCTTGACACCTCGTTTTCCAAAGCAGTCAGCCAGGACTCCAAACGTCAGATAATCCACACACGTTATCCCCAATTCCATTATGTTCCTCACCACCATCTTGTTTCTTCCATTTGTAATGCGTGCAATAAAGTTTTTTTTAAGATAGCTAGTAGCTCGACTACAGAAAAGCCGTCACACGTGTGGCAAATTAAAAAAAAAAAAAAAAAACATCGTACCCATCAGGAACCAATGTGAGGACCAGTAATTTACTTTTGGAACTATTATAATATATTGGAATAATATATCTTTTTCAAAGTGCTGACCGTCTCTTCAGGAAGCTGCGGAGGCCTGACTCGGGATTGGCTCACAACAAAAGCGTTTTTGATTGGCCGATGTTGCTAATGCACGTTTTGTTTATGACCGAAATGTCCGTTACACTATTAAATCACTGTTATGACAAGTGACAATTTGGAGCATTTCAGTCTAACCTAGCCTTTCCATTTTACTTAACATACGTCTTAGATGAATAGCACTGAAGCCCTCTATTGCTCCTGCACTGCAATAACTTATAACAGTCACTTTATGACAAATACCTAAGCCGGATATATTCTATATTTTTGGTATTGTCAATAAATTCTATGACAAGAGCAAAACCAATAATAAATTGACCCTACTCGCAAGTATTGTCTGTGTAGGCTTTTATATCTTATTCCTCTGTGAGGAACAGCTGTCCAAAAACTATTAAAACACATAATTGAGTCATACTGTTGCACTGGGTAACAAACACTGCATAGTGCATATTCATTACACATTTTGAAGATTTATATCTTCAGCAAGAACAAATTGGTTATGGGCTGAGATCAACAAAACTGGGGAAGTCAGGATGTGTTAAGGATGAATAAATTATGGGTTTAGCTCTTTTCATAGGATTTATGGACAATAAGAAAAATACGGAATATCTACAGCATTATTATGTTGCATGTCACTTAGTTGTAAGCTGTCCAATCAGAGTCAAATAAAACAAATGTTTATTGGCTTGAACAGTTAAAACTACATAATGTTTTGCAAGAAAAAAACAACAATTAGTTATAGTTACTAAGACAGCTGAAATCCACAGATGAACTGTGGAAAGTTCTTCAAGATGCTTGGAACAACCTACCTGCCAAGTAGCTTGAAAAACTGTGCACTAAGGAGAATTAGTGCTATTTTAAAGGCAAAGGCTGGTCACAGCAAATAATGACTTCATATACATACTGTATATATATATATGTATATATATATATATATTTCTGTTAACTGGACCATATGTGACTTTAATTGATAAATAAAAACTATTTATGACATTACTTTTGAAAGCATCGTTGCATGTACTGTATATGTACAGTATCAGTATACACGGTGCGTATTGCACTGAATAAAATCACATAGGCTACTTAAACTAAATATATTATGTTCATTTTAACAACATAAGGATGTTTTGTGTCTTAATCTCTTCAGTACAACATATGGTGCTGCCATGAGGTAAAATGCTTGTGCTCTACATACTTCTCTCCTCTGCTCTTTTCCAACTGCCCATTTTCTTCTCTCTCACTCTTCTTCTCTGCCACTTTACTCCTGACCTAGATTGTTGTGGGAGAATGTGAGTCACTCTTGTGCTGATCTGGGGTCAGCTCTGCCATCAAGGCTTTTATGAGGCGCAGAAACTCTGATGAGCTTGACTGACACTGCTCTGACCTGACAACAGCCTTTTTCCCTCGGGTGCTGTGAGCCAGATAGGCCTTTGTGAACTCCCATCACATATTGCATCATTAGTTCTTATAGGATGGAAACAATACTGATGACTAAGGGATCTTGGGAGTGCAGAGCATCATGAAATATTGTACAACCAATGAACAGTAACATTGGTGGTCCATAATGCCCTCATATAGCCATAAAAATTACTGTAAGAGGCTGTAAGAAACTGTGAAATTCTTGGGGGTACTCAACAAATATGTCTCAGACTCAGCATCAACATTTAGACTGCCAGTACCTGAAGTGAGAGGGATAAACATGAGAAGCAGAGTCCTCTGGTGTCACCTCCGAGACATGAGGTGTGTTACTTTCATTGACCCAAATGTAAACAAAAGCAAATAAGTTCACTTTCATGGTTAATCTGACAATAACAATTTTGTAACTTCTGTGTAAAATATGCTAGAAGTGAAATAAAATCCCATTTGTAACAAACTAGAGACAGTTAAATGTTCATGCCTTACTAGGCAAATGTAACTTAAGCTACAGTCTCTATAGGGGAGCGTGTCTATGTTCCCACAGCCCTATGTTCCCACAGCCCTATATTCCCCTTTTATACCCTTTCAGAACGCTTTGCATCAATGTTCCACGGCGTCTTCACATTTATCCACCTCAGCGATCGTTTTTGTAAAGCATCGTTTTCAGTTACGAAATCACCGTTCTAATGTGGACGGAAGGGCTAACCAGATAAATATTACCCGGGTTAGTGTGGACATGGGCTTATGGGAACATATAAGACTGTGGGAAAATAGGGCCTAATTTTCAAAACATTCTTAGAAATGTGGGAACATAGGGCTGACCCCCTCTGTAGCACTAGCACTTAACATTAGCAAGGTGTAAGGTTCTAACTTAATGCTAACATTGAATATTAGTTAGCTAATGTAAAGCGTAATTTGTTGTATATGGTGATATTTGTTTGTCAGTGCAGTTACGTTACAGTTCTCATGCTCAGCATTTTATGTTTTATCTTTAAGTTCTGAAGACAGGCTGATTTTAATGTTTTAATCATGGACTAAAAGAAATATTAGCCTCTACATGCTAATATCACCTGCACATTAGCCAATGTCAACCAGGTTGTTACGTAATTTTGAATACCTTGCTCATGTAGCTCACACAATGCAAGAAAAGAATATTTAGCTAGTGGTTTTTACCTGATAAACAACTTTATGTTGCCATTATTAAGACCTGAGCTATTAAAAGTAAAAGTGAAAGGTTTCAAATCTGGTTACATTCATTTAGCAGGAAGACCGCTAATGGAGGGAACGCACATTATGCCTGGGGACTCTACTCTAGCTTTTCCAATTGGGTGGGATCCCCCAGACGCAAGTAAGGGATGTTTTTTACACCGGATGTGTTTACTACATCTCCTACTGCCACATGTCAAAATGGCTTCCATAAAAAGTCTCATTGGCTGCCATTGACTTGTAAAAGAAGAAATAAATGAGATTCTAAGATGAAAAGTAAAACTAGTTATGTTAACAATTATGTTAATGCAGATAGAATACATCATGTACAATAACTGTTTTCTCAATGGCTTGTTGTACTATACTTCATCACTGACCAGATAAAAATGCGGGATGGTCTGTTTATTGAGATTTGTTAAAGGTAGAATGTCTTTGGACATTTTGTTGAGAAATGAGTATTGTTTAACAACCCTAGATAAATCTCCTGCAGGTATATTCTGATTATCTACTTAAGTATAAAAATCTGTGTTAATGAACCTTTAAACTGATCAAGCCTCATCTGTCATTAACTGATGGGGGTTAGGTTTTAACATAATCCATATCTATTAGGCCCAGAGGTACAGACAGAACAAATCTCTTCCTGTGTCCTTTCATAACCAGTAGATCCATTACAAACACAAATGCAATGTGTATGTTTTATACAAATGTGCATACATATCTCTTTAACAGGTACAACTTTATTCCAAGGATCCAGAGGGTTCTGGGCAGAACATGGAAAACATCCAGTATCAAGCCAATCACAATGAAGGGGGGGAGCATTCCATTCTTATAAAATATAGAGCTTTAATTTATTAGTCAGCAACAACAATGGAAAGGGAAGATAAAGTAATTTACACAAGTCATTACAATAACATCACCTCTGTGCATTTAGTGTTTTTTCTTTTTTTTCATAAAGTCTGATGATGCAAAAAATACAAAACAAACAAAAACACTCAAAAACTAAAGACACATTTTTAAAAATACCAACAAATTGTACAACCTCTCTTTGCATTTTTTTTTTTTTTTTTTTTTTTTTTTTTTTTTTTTTGCTGTAGAAACCCCTGGTCTCATTTGGAGGAGACAATCAGGAGCTGTGATTGATTCTGGGAATGCAGACAAATCCCAACTTGAGGAGCAGATACAGATACCCCTATATGAATTATGGATGCAAACTTCCCAGAGGCGTTCATGCTGACTTTCATATGGCCTGAATAGAAGCTAGACCAGGTGTGTTAAAAGCCACTTTCCCAGTTGTATAGTCTTATACATGAAACTCCATTAATTCACGTCTTGGGGAACTGCTGTACTAATATTTTTAATAGAATAGTAGAACCTTTGCTCACTTCATGTCATTATCATTATCAATATGTCATTATTGTGCTATTATGTGCTGTCCAAACACATAAGCAAGATTCACTTTGCCAGAACTAAATTTATGCCAATGAAAAAATGCATCATGCTTCATACAGGGGTGTATTTGAAATGAGGGCATCTTTAAAGCATTTGTTTTCCCCATGTTGCTGTACTGAGAACGTCCCTCAGACCGTACTGTACACCCGTAGAGATGAAGAACAGAAAAAAAAATAAAACGACCACACAGTATCTTATCAGAATTACAGTACAAATACAGGTTCATGCACACAATGAAAGCCAGCTTCCCAATATTTTGGTTAGTGTCACAACATTGTTACAATGCTCTGTTGTGTATATGGGCAATTATTTTTTTTCCACATATGAATGTCAAAGGAAGAAAGAACAAAAGATGTCTTGTGTGCTCAAAGCTAACAACTACTGCTTGATCTGGGCACCTCTTTCATTTTAAACTGGATTTGTTTTTATACAATAGTCAACTATACCTTGCCCGAGTGTGCTTGTTGCATTTGGCCCCAGCCAATGTCCCTTGAAAGTAAAAGAATAATGCCCTTTGTGCAAAACCTTGACCCCTTTTATTGCACCTCACTCTCAGTTCAAAGGATGTTTGCATTAGAAAAGAACCCAACCATTATAATGCCAGATAGATTTTATCAAAAAAAAAAAAAAAATGATCTGATGCTTGCTTCTTTCAGTTATGACTCATTTTCAAACTTGAGTTCATTGAGCTACAGGTTACTCAGAGTAGAGTACAAGTGAGAAATTTGTCATTCTTTTGTTTTGCAAATGTTATTCTCCTCAATTAGATTTAGCATCTGGGCTGACATGTAGCAAAGATGCTGAATCATTTTGAAATCAATCCTCAAATCGAGAAGGGAATAGAGGGAAAAAAACAAGCATCAGCTTTCTATTAAAAGGCCCAATTGCAACATAGGTTCCTGTGGAGAAAGTACTGTTTCCCCACAATAATTGGGACCATGTGTCGATGGTCCCCTTGCATTATTAAGTCTCTGTCTGCATGCAGCCACGAGGAGGTTGCACCACCGGCGTTCCTGAAGTGTCCAGAAATAAAAGAGCCCTGGCATCGAGTCAAAGCAAGCAAGAAACAAAAGAGATCCCATCACCCCTTTATCAACAACTCATTTCCCCGTCACAGAGAGCCTCTCGTAGCTCACTCCTAACAGCTTACATGCCTGATAACACATTCCAAACAGTCGCCAAAGGTCATATGATGCTGACAAATGAGTTTTTGTAATGACAGTAACAGCAACAATAAAATTAACAACATCAATAATAACAATAATATTTGCCCCAAAGGTACCTATACACAAAGAGCATGTTTTTTCTATAAGTACAAAGAAATCCACAGAATGATGCTATATACAACCTACAATAAATACTGTGTATCATATATCTTACTGTTTGAGAGGATGTATGTGGGGTTTTGTTTGTAAGCCTCTTTTTTCTCAGTTTGCTTTTTTTTCCGGTTTGTGGATTTTTTTCACGTAGCTACTCTCAATGAGTCTCTCCCAGTTTTCACAGGGTGGTGGGGGAAGGTGGTTGAGGGTGTTTCAGACACAAAGCTGGGCTCCTCATGTCTCTACCTCCTCCTGCTCCTCATTCTCCTCCCCCTCCCCGTGATGCCGGCGGTTGCGGGGCTTCTTCTGCTCCTTGAGCTCCTTCAGGTCTTTGGCCTTGAGGGCTCCCAGCAGCGGGTCTCCGAACTGCCAGTAGTCTTGGCAGTACTGATTGATCAGGCTCATCTCTGGCTGGCTCAGGATGGTCAGCAGGTCCTTGTACTGGCCTGCGCTGGGGGTCCACTGGGTGCTGCTGGAGTGGAGAGCAGACGGCACCAGCCCTCCCCCGCCCTCCACCAGCACGCTGTTGACGGCCCGGCTCGACAGCACCACCAACTGCAGCTTCACCAGAGTGTGTTTGAAGTTCTTCTCAGTGGCTGTGCACTGGTACATGCCGGAGTCAGAGGGCTGCAGAGACCGCAGGAGCAGACCTTGCTCTGTCTTTAAAACCCGACCATCAGAACGCATCTGCAGAGACAGAGAGACAAACAGCTGATCAAACACCTGAGGTGTGACGTATGTGTACCAGTTTATTATAGATGTGGGTGTTAACTCCACCAGAAGTTGTTAGAAATCATCTGCACAACTCATACTAAATGGAATCAAACTCCATATATATACAAAATAAAATTTGAAAGACAATATTTTAATCATATGGCAAATGCCATTAAAAATAAAGGAAACAATAAAAGAAAAAAGTTATTCTGAGTAACTGTTTATGGTCGAGGTAGACGCAGGGCAGGAAGTTTTAACAGTGGCAAAATACAAGTCAGGACTGGTACTGGACCATAATGCACAATATTTCTGTCAAATCTGGAGGTAGTGTATACAGTATGTATACTGTAACAGGAGGAGGTCCAAAAGAGAAGTTTCGATGAAAATAGTGCCAGAAAAAAAAAAAAATAGAAATTTAGACAGCTATTAACAAAAATCTGAAAAGCTCTTTTGACCATTTTGCACTTTTGAGATGCTCCCTAACTTCATCTCAGTTTCCCATCATGCAAGAGGCCAGGCTTCAGTACTGGATCCCATGGTAAAAATAGCACCTGTGCAAAATCATTCAAGCTTTATCCTTCACAACATAATGAATCTGGTGAACTATATACACACTTTGTGTTTATAGCCTCTAGACTGTTTACATTTTGGCATATCTGTATCTGTCATTGAAAGTCCTGCTACTTCAGCCATTAGCAGTTCCTGTTCACACTGTACAGCCAACTGGATTAATGAAGATTTAGGGGCATTTGCCCTCTAGGACATTAGAGAACCTATTTCCACAGTAAAAGAGTGGGTTACAAGTGTAAGTATAATGTTTCTGGGTTTTGATTTGACTGAGTTATGAAGAAGTAGTGCAATGTTTGGTGGCACATAAATCAATCATATGATAGGTCAGTGAGGGGAGGGGGGTAAAAGACTATTCTCGCAAAACCTTGGATCCTGTAGGTATCTGTTTAGAGTCCATATCTGAATAATGTTCTCATATTTGTTTCCATTCCTTCTACCTTGGGCTGTATGGTGGATTAATATCTTTTATTTAAAAAAAAGGGGGACAAAAAGATCAATTTGAATGTAGTCAGACAGTAAGCAGTTGTGTAACTCTATGATTTCATTCCTTTCTGTACATCTACACTCAGGAATCTGAATAGGTGACGACAGCTTTTTTTGTTCTGAATTTGATGTGCAAGGCAGCAGCAAAGTCGGTTTCTGCTGGTGGGAATAGAGACCATCCAACAGAATAGTCAATAAAAGACAGGCAGCAACACTACATAGCTACACAATAAAACTTTAACTAGTGCCTCAGGGTTGTATATCATAGCAGAGGGCTTTTTCACAGCTCCCCTTTATGTGTCCTTCCCTTGGGCCTGAGGACAGTGGAGGTCTGCGAGAGAAATCAGGCATCGCTCAATCAGAGCCTGAGACATTTAATCATGTTAACACATAATCTGAAAAGAATTACACTGGACTCATTTTTCACGTGTGTCATACTGAGTATACATGGCCAGCTCCCCATGACAACAAAGTAACAAAATGAAATGAAATACTGTGGTGGTTGTGTCCAAAAGAAATTATTCATGTTGATCTGTGGAAATACTCATCCATGTCAGAAAAGTTCAAGCTAATTCAATTGATATTAAACTACCCCATAATACAACAAGCTTAGATACCCATAAACTTTGAGAAATATACACTGTGTGGTGGCTCACCTCTTTCCTGCGGTCGCTGTTGTCTCTCTGCAGATGCCATTTGATGACAGCATGTGGAGAGCGGGCCTGACACTCCAGGAAGGTACTGCTTCCCTCCACCCCGTACTGCACCATCTCCAGAGTGTTCCTATTGGCTGCAGGGCAGAGAGAGACAGGGATTTCCATGGCAACCAAAACACTCATTACCATGAGCTCCTCAGGACCAAAATCTCAGTTGTGGTAAAAATCAAAGTCCTTCTAGCAACACGGCTTCCACAGATTACCATAAAGCTGCCAGTCATACAGTCATTACAGCCCATAACAGTGGAAACCTTGAACCGTTTGGAGGCAGCAACAATGAGCCTTGTCATTATTTCCAACCCTCTGAGTTCATTAATGAAGAAATAGAAGCAATAAAAGCAGAAAAGAAAACTCAAGAGGTTGAGGATCATGCGTCTTACCGTTGGAGTTGAAGCCTCGGCACTGGCGGATGGGGTTCCCGTACTTGACGTCCTGCCTCCGGCTACGTCTAAAGGGGTCAGACCAGTATTGCCGAATAAGGAGAGAAAACATCATAAAGCAACCGCAAGCCATTCAAAGCCATTCAACAATACATGAAGCCATTGAAGTGTTCAATTCAAACAGAGGTAACCACAAACCACCACCCCATCGTGTTATTATGTCACTGCAATATGCAAATTTACATCATTTACTGTTTATATAATCATTAGTGTATTGTTAACCACAGTTCAACCAAACATCATGATGAACATATCACTGATACAGATTGGAGTGCAATTTAAAACAGCCATTCAGCCGCAGTCTAATTCATCATTCAACACAGCAGTCCAGTCAGTCAGTTAGTTAGTTGTGAAGTTAGTGTAACTCGTGCTGTCACTGCTGTTGGTGCTCACCTCTTCTGCGAGGCGGAGTAACGGGAGCAGGACTTGCCATCCCAGGCGCAGTAGGGATCTCTGGCCAGGCAGCAGTCAGCACAGGCCTCGCCGTACACGTCGCACCGGTGGAGAGCCAGCTGTGTCAGGCCTACCACAGAGGACACATACAGCTGTTGCTGTTGAGGGAAAGAAAAGGAAGAAATGGCGTTAAACACAACACTGGACAACACTTTGATACTGAAATTGAGCCAAATATATGAAGGAAAATAGTGGCCATTACTAAAATTCTCAATAGTCGATTTCAAAAACATTCATTCCAAGTGTATTTTTAGGGTTCACAAATTTAGACAGAAAATGACAGGGCCCAATATTCAAAATTTGTATTCAAGCTGCTATAATCCAGTGAGCTCAAGTTGGATCTAAAAATGCAAAGTCAAGCCAAAAAATATCTGGTTTCTGAAAAAGGCTTAGACACTTAAAGGCTGGCAATTTTCTATGTTTGCAAATTATAAATATAATCAGGAAGTTTGGAAGTCTTTGAAATTGTACAACTTGAAAGTGACAATTGAAGACCACTGCTTTTCAAAGTAAAACATCTAAGTCCTATAAATTCAGTGTGATTAAATTAATCACAATTAAGTATTTGCTTCCATTAGAAGACCTAATGAACCCATGTGGATGTAATGAGATGAGACTAAAACGTACTCCTGCTCTGTGCTGAAACAGCAGCACGGCTCTGGATCATCTGGGAGAATACTGAGCTCATCTCTATCAAGTTGCCATCAATTTTATGATCAGCTGTTCAAATTCATCAGTTTGGCAGGCTGTGTGTAATACTAACTCTCTGTCTGAAGACTGATGTCATAACATGAAGGAAAGGCCAAGTCTTTTATTCACTTTGAAAGACAACGCTAAACTTTAATGTCTTTTCCACATTTCTCTCCTCATTGTCTCCCTTTGTCGTGCGTGTATTACGAGAATTATGAAGCAACAGGGAAGCACAGCTGTATACATGGAGCTTGTGACCTTTCCAGATTGTGTCATTCATTTCCTTTCTTTAGAAGGTGGCTTCTTTTCTCTATATGTCGGCATAGGTTAAGAAAATCTGTTGCACAGATAATGCTTACCCTTTTGGATGAGATCTTCATTGTTGTGATTGGAGTAGGAACCTTGATGGAGAAAATAAATTATTGTGAGCACAGTGTGTTATCTTAATAGCAGGTAGACAGCACAAAAAATGTATTATGGAGGAGGAGGGATTGAAGGACATGCAAAACAGAGAACAAAGACGGAAGTGAAAGGAGGTAAGATAAAGTATGATAGAAGAAGAGAAAGGCTTACCTTGAAAACCTCTACCTCCTCCAGGACCAGCTCCTCGGTCTGCAGATCGTCTCTGGGCAGCACGATGACTTTCTGAACTGTCCCCTTGTCTGCGGACGACAACACACACCTGTCAGCCACACACCTGCAACCTCTCACCCCTCCGACTGTCAACAGCCCCTTGGATTCCCATTTTATTCTCTCAGCAACCTCCAACAGGGGATAATCCTCATATCAACAGGCTCCACTGTACTCTTCACCTCTGTCATGTGGTTCTCTCCAGTTTAACCTTTCCTCAATGACGCGAGGCTCTGTTCCACTTAGTGTGTGTAACTGCCGCCACCATGACAAACCTCCTCTGTCATCCACAGCTTCATTCTTACCCTGATCTACTCATTTGGATGCCATAAGGCCCTCTCTGGCATGTTTGATTTCTGCAAAGAGTTCGGCATTCCTGTGAGCAGGACACCTGAGATTTATTATGGCTCCTGCATAGAGCCTCGACGCAGGGCTGAATGGCTGCCTCTGACAGCAGCTCAAAGGACGCACATTCCTCCACAGCGGCTGCCATCGCACACAAACCCATTAGTGTCCTCCCCGTAATGCACAGATGAACAAAAGAAGCGAGTTAAGAGGCGTCATGTGCAATTTGTGAGGGCTGCGCACTGTGCTGTGGCTGCTGCTGTCACCCTGAGGTCTTATTAAAGGTTCAAGCCATGCAGACAAACAGATAATCTTTCTTACACCAGTGGGCAAGATTAAGGTGATGGATATACTAACTGTAGCCCCCTCCTGCTCCTCTTCTCCTCTTCTGTTTCTTTTCTCTCCCTCCTGCTGTTGATCCACCCCTGCCCTCCAGGTACAAATCTCCTGTTGTTTACTTCATGTGAACAGAGCGAGGTACAAACCCTTTGATTGGTTAAATTTCCACTCGAGCACAAAAGGCAAGAATGCTTTTCTCTTAATGATAAATGATTGCAAACGAGACAAGCCCTCCACTTACATGGGATTTATTTCCATGGGGGGGATATTTCTTCTCCATTATTCAGCTTCCCACTGACACTGTCATTCACTATTCTCACTCTGATCAAAGGGTTCACAGGTTCATGCTGACTTCATGTTCACATTAGTCACTTAAAAATGGCCCCTAAAAAAAAGCTGACGATTTTATAAGCAGACAAAAAACAGAGATCTGACTCCTTCCCTCATTTTTATGAAATTTAAAGTTTATAAACACTCACCGGTTCCTAAGAAGAGCACTTCGTAGTTGCCGTCTGCTGCTGTCACCTGGTCCACAGTGATGGTTGTGAACTCATAGTCCACGTTGGTCCGAACCACCAGGGGGCGCTTGTGTACAGGGTACACGGCATTGTACATGGCTGGATGATTCCTCATAAAGTTAATCACCTCATCTGGATAGTCCTTAGTGGACTTCATGTTGGGGGTGAACGTACCTCCAGGGCACTGAGAGAGAAGCATTTAGAGTCTGAGTATCCATGAAATAAATGGATATAATCATATGAATAAAACATAATGAGAGCTTGTCCTGCAATAATATTTTTAGTTTAGTTTGTTCATATGGTTTCTATTTGAAGTCTAAGTCAGAGAGAAAACATCACGTTATGCCAGAAATTACTGTTATTGCTGTGGGATTTTCATGTGTAGGGTCAGTATGAGGTGAGGCTTACCGTGCCGGGGCGAGGGTAGGGGATCTTCCCAGTGTAGGCCACCCACTGGTAATTGGGACCCTCCTTGTGGGCGAAGGGTCCGTTGAAGACCATGCGGATGTCGGCCATGGAGTAGACACAAACTGCCGAGCCTTTGAAGACAGAACTGTGAAGCAGAAGAAGAGAAACGTCAGGAAAATTTATCTCAAGCCCATTATTACTGTTGTGCATATACAGCATATGTTATAGTACACTAACCCAGAGACAGAGAAGACTCCATATATCACAGGATTTTTTGTGTCCTGTGTTGGCTGTATGTAAACATCTCCTGTAAGGGAAAAAAGAGGGACCATGTCAGTGTAAAGAACGAGTGAAGGAAACATCACGCTCTGCAGCACAAGTGCTCGTCTTTACTAATATTTACACAGCTTTCAGTCAATCCAACCACTCTTAGCCAGATAGACCTTTAGGCTATACATCCCTGGAAGGAATGGAGCACTAACACAGAGGCTGAACCTTCTTTGTTGAAAACACATGGGACCAACTACTGGATTTGGATAATTAGCAAAGTGGGCTCTTGGGTTGTGTCTTTATGCTATTGTGAGATTCCCTGAAATTCATAATTGCACCATAAGAAAAAGGGTCAGGGTTCATGTGAGAATTTTCTCCGCTTCTTATTAAATGTTTGTGATTGTGGAGGACTATTTGCCTTTGGATTGGCTGTAATAGTTCATAATAAGAGTAAGCACAGCACAGTTTAGTACTTTGAGCTCAATGCTAATGACAGCATGCTAAAATGCTGATAATAACAGTGATCACATGCCGCTGCTTAGATGGTATGATGCCATGGTAACCATCTTAGTTTACCATACAAAGTATTATAAAGAGGGAGGTGTTGGATGAACAAAAAAACAAAAACAAAGATACCAGCATGCTAACATACATACACATACACATAATGACAATGCTAATACGCTGCTGCTGAATACCATGCTAACCATCTTAGTTTAGCATATCAATTATTATAAAGAGGGATAGGATAGGATAACCAAATTAAAAACAAAGATGGATGTGCATAGAGGGTAAGGTTAAGTATAGTGCAACAAGACTTAGTTTTCAGCTGCTAACAGCTCTGTGTGGGTGTATTTACAGGCACATTGGTGGTTTGAGCTAAATACAAAGTATACAAAGTATACAAAGTATAATGTTTAGCTTGTTAAATATCTTAGTTCAGTATGCTAACATACTTACATTGTACAACTAAACACAAAGTACAGCTGGAGCTAATGGGAATCTATAATTATTTTTCAAATAATTGTAGACACATTTCACCAAAAGTTGACTGACTGACAGGCCAACATTTGCTATCCTATAGAGTCATGTTGCTAGCGTGGCTTAAAACTAAAAGGAAGAGAAACATTAGCCAACAGCCTAACAGAACTAATAATAAGTAAAAACTCTTCTTCCTTCCAGAGAGCCCTGCTGCATTTCCCATATCCTGCTGACAGAAACAGTAGGTGTAAAACCACAGCCATCGACTGTGCAACAGGAAACTGAATCATTGCCTCGGGAAGGACATGTGAGGTGAAGGCTTTATTGACAAGATAACACATTTAAACCGAAACCTTGAGAGGCTATTGCACCTAACCATCCTAAACGAAGCATTCAATACAAACATAAGACACAGAGCCATAATATTTAACAGTAGGCCTTTGAATTCAAACAGTCTGGCTCTCTACAGTCTAGACTGGAGCACTGTGATTGCTGAACCTCCTGAGACAGAAAATGTGAGCATGATGTTCCGGGATTCTCCTCTTCCTGCATCCATAGTTTATGTCTTCCACTTTGAGAGAAAGGAAATATCTCTTCGCTCCCAATGGAGAACTGCATCACAGACTCTTCTGGCCAATTGTGGAGGTCTGTAAATCATGATCGCTCACGTACTCTGTCCTACAGGGCTCCGACATCGGACACTGCCTGATTTAGATCATCCTTTTGTTGATACTCAGGGAAAGGTCCAAAGAAACAAATAACAAGGAGCTAAACACGTGATGGGTGACAAGTCTCTCTCCTGTTTGGTAGGTGACCTAAATACTGGTCCCAGTAGGTATGTTCATTGCCTACAATAGGACAAGGGCCTTTGAGGGAAACAGAGAGTGTTCTCTCAACCTAGTTGTGCAGGTACATGACAGAGGAGTCAAGACGCAATCAAGAAAGTCAAGAGGCAAGTGCCGGAGAGAGAAAAACTAAAAAATATGACTATTAAGTCTTGGAAAATGTGAAACAGAAGGAGAAATAATTCAAATCCTGAAAAAAGTATACAAATTCAGATTTATGCGCTCACAGTCCCTCATAGACCAGCATGAGAAATTAGCTGTCAGACTGCTGTGCAGATAGAATGACACATGGGGGGCAAGAGCATTGTCTTTTGAATCTGAACTACTCTGAAGTGCTGGGTTCTGCTCTTGTGGACATTAGAGAATCAGTCCAGCCTTCCTCCAGGGACTGTCTACAACTGCAAGCTGTTTCCTACAGAAAAGGATAAAACTGAGAACCCTGCAGCCACATTGTCCCTTCGCCTCCAATTTAGCTACCAAATTCCCCAAAGTTACACCCACACGCACACGCACACGCACACGCATATGCACACGCACACCATCATGCCATCTTCCACAGCTGTCACAGCTGGAGCAATGTAATGGTCATGGGTTAGCATGGACCCCGCACAAGGGTCTGTCATGGGTGTCACACAACAGATGATCCTTGACATGACATACAGCCGTTGTGCTGCAGAAATTAGCGGTTTGCACGCAGGAACACACAAGTGCACGCATATGCAGAAAGATACCACCAAGGCCAACACAGAGCTATCACATACAATCGCTAAAAACAGCTCATGGCTTCAAGAAAACATGGAGGGGGGGGGGGCTACGTGATTTGCAATAAAAGCCATCCTGACAGGGCAGTGACGACTTAGCTCCGGGGGATCTTGCATGTTATTAACAGCCAGGAAAGGATCAAGATTCCTCAACCGTCTTTTCCACGCTTGTAAGGCCATAAAATCTCAGCGGCCGTACATCCCGTTTCCTCAAAGAAATTTTCTGCTTGATCAGCCTTCGGGTTTTGTCTGTTTTGTCTGTTTCTCTTTGTGTCTCTCCCTTTTTTCTCTACTTGACTCTTTTCTCTCTGAGTTTTCATCCCTCTAGCTATTGATCAGAGACCTCATCTAAAATGCATTTGTCTCTTCTATTCTTGTGATGATTATTGAAAAAAAAACCCATTATTACACTGTTTCAAATCAATTTGTCTGATACAGCCAATAAGTGTTACATATTCCAACTGTAAAAACTCCCCAGGTCTCAGGCGTGCTTTGCCACAATGTCTTTCTACATGAGACTACCAGGCCAGGAATACAGCTGGTCTGGACATTTCAACAAGCTTCTCAGTAATCACTTGTAAAGTCATTTTTAATAAAATTCTTAAAGAAAGGGGGAATGTTTAAGATTTTTTTTTAACTAAAATGTTGCGAACTTAACTTTCCAAATTTGTCCTGGCTTGAAACTGAGAGAACCAGCTAGCCAGGCTCTGTCCCCTACCAGCACCTCTAAACTCTCAAATGAACACAGTAGAGCTTGTTTGTTTAATCCATACGACTGAAGCATAAAACACACAATTTGTGATTTTACCGGAGGTTATGTTTGGAAATATTTGTTGGTCAGGCGCAGTGATTTCCTCTCCTGGTTGCAGGGAAACGTTTTGGTTTTTGAGCAGATTAAACAAACAAGACATGAAGGGTTAATCAATGAGCTTTGCAGATTTGGTTACCTCTGGACAGAGCCAGGCTTGCTGCTGCCCGACTTTCCAGTCTCTTTGCTAAAAGCTAACCGGCTGCTGACTGTAGCGTCATGTTCAACTATGAGAGTGATATCAATCTTCTCATCTAGCTCTTGGCAAAAGAAAGCGAATAAGCGTGTTTCCCAAAATGTCAAACTAATCATTTAATGACCTACATTTAGTGCGCAGTAGTTAAAGACGCATTTGCCCTTGTGAAATCCTAAAATCTCTACTTTCCTCTGTAAAGACAAACCCTCCAGTGAGAGAGCTTTATAAACATTCAAACTAGACAGTAAATGTGAAGCCATTAGCATGAAACTCAATCATATCCAATTTACTGTCCCCTCTAGTAGTCCTTGGCAGGGGTGGCTGCTCCGCAAACTGGCGTGTGCATGTGTCTCTCCTTCTCATTGGACATGTCTACGCTGTCATGCCTGTCCTTCTTCATTCACCAGTCTGTTCCGCTACACATTTACAGCCTTATCCAGGCAATATCCTGACAATCCTCATCAGCTCCAACAGATCACGACTCTCCAGCCCTCTCACAGAGCCGCTCCGCACCGCACGCCTGTGTCAACACTGACCTGACCTGTAAAGACACAACCCCCATTCGTAATGGCAAAGTGAGCCCATTCCCACTCAGAACCGCTTTCACGCCATTTTGGTGAAGTGGCCGCACACACGAAAAGGCCACAGAGTTTTTCGAGTGTGTGTCACTTTTGCAGTTGCTGAACAAAACAAAACAGCTTTTAGAACGACAGGTAGGTTGAGTTAAAAGCAAGGAGTGCCTCAGCGAGATAAAGAGACAAAAAATAACTATCATCAGATTCAACAGTCATGGCACTTTTCATTCTTGAGATTAGTTCAGAGTAACAGTAGCCTCACGCATCAGTCCCTTATCACTCTGTGGCTCTATTTTAAACCAGTGAGACAGAAAGAGATTCCTCTGGAGAGGCTCATAGTCTCACACAGTCACAGACATTCCTGCTCGGTGATCTGATCTCCCCGCCATCAGGCCACTCCCCCTCCCTCCCCTAACACACACACATAAAAAAACAGACACTTTTGTTTAAGACATCTTGAAAGAAAATGACAACTACAGCAGTGGGACTGCGCGTGTGTCATTCACATTACAGTATGCCGTAATGCTGGGCCATATGATGGGAGTGGGTTGCCATATGGGCGAAGAACTGAGCTCTGGTGTGTGTGTGTGTGTGTGTGTGTGTCTGTGTGTGTATAGTACACCCTTGGCAGGTGCTGTAGTAGAAACATCAGACCCTGCAGTGGACTGTTCTCTACTTAATATTTCAGATGTGATCATACATGACAGGAACCTGAAAATGAATATGTCTGAGATAAATCCAGTCGTGTCATTTTTGTACTTTTTCTTTGCCATTCGATACCGACTGTCAAAATGATTAACGACACAAAGAAGAGATTTGGTTTCTTTTAAAAAACAGGGTGGAACAAAAGGTCTTGGCTAAGGATGTATTAATAATACTAATAATACTATTAATCCTATAGAAAAAGTGGTATTTCTTTGTTAAAAAAATGTACTACTTCACTGATTGACATAATCATTTACATTTATCCATTTATAACATAACATAATATAGATCTCATGAAATAAGGTGTTAAGAGCTGAAAAAAGTAGTCGATTAGTGGATAGACAGAAAAAATAATTGGAAACTGGTTTGATAATCAAAAGCATGTATAGGTATTTTATTTGCAAAAACACCAATGATTCTCTTGTTCTAGCTTCTCCAATGTGGTTTGAGGCTTCTCCTTGTCTTATATGATAGTAAACTAAATTTGTTTGGGTTTTGGACTTTCTACCTTTTTCTGACATTTTATAGAAATCAATTTTTTTGAAATCAATTGTTTGTTGCAGCCCTTGATGTGTTTGATGTAATCTGTCAGAAAAAGAAAAATCCAAGAAAAAGACATCACAGTGCTGACAGCATGTTTGATTGACAAGGAAGTCAATACACCCCCCCCCCCCCCCCCCCCCCCCCCCACACACACACACACACACACACACACACACCCACACCAAGTGACCTACCCATCACCCTTTCAGCTGAAAACAGTTAGAGGAACCACAGCATGATCTGGTCCAAAGGGTTTTGTACTCACGGAGCTCGTCGAAGTGCGTCTCCATGCCGTCGGCCCCGGGCACCGAGCAGATGAGCCTGGCCTTCAGGAAGGTGCTCCACTTGTTGACCAGACAGCAGTGGCCTCCGTCATCATTCTGTATTTGAAAGGGTGAAGTAGACACAGAACAGTTTCTCCATCACTCGCTCATACTCACATCCTCCTCTGTCCTCCTACTGAAAACAAACCCAGGTGGAGCCACCCACACACACACACACAGACAGACAGACAGACACACACACACAAACGCACACACACTATACATGTTGGTTTGCAAAACCGGGAAGCTAAAAGGAGGGAGGGGGGATGAGATGGTAAACACTGTCTCCTCCTATTTAGACACGTCCATCTGTGCTGGAGCGAGGCCAGAATCCATCCCAGTAAGAAAGAGCGGAGACCAGTATGTGCTTCCAGAGCCACCATCTTCAGAGAATGTCACACTTTGATGAGAAATCACATATATTTTCATATTTCAATTTAAAAAGGAGGGAGGTTGTGCACTTTTGGGAGTGGAAATGTTTCCATACTTTGCAGTGTAATTACAGTACGGCTGAGTGTGTTTCAGGGTGCAGAGAATGGCAGTAAGAGTATCCAGATGTGTGGCGAAGTAAGAATGACGGGCCCGGGTCTCTGGAGGCCGAGGCCGAGCCCGCTGAGAGAGGGATGAGTGTTTGTGTGCCGGGTCAGCGCCTGACCCCCTCAAATAAATACAACGGTGAACAGCTGAGGCGACGAGCACACGTACGGCACATTTTTTCACTCATACTCGTACTCATATACCCACTGTAATGTTCACACATGCACGCACGCCTTCTCCTACAGCGCACGCACACTGTCGGCTCAGAAAGATGCCCCGCAAGCTTGAGCTCTGAGACATTTTGTTGCTCGCTTTGTATTTCTACGGCACACAGGCCTTTGTGGAGGGCGTCTAGTTTAACAGGACTTAAAAAAGGGGCAGCGAGTTTTTCTCTTCTCTGTACACTAAAAGCTTCAAGTGTTTTAGGGCTACCAGGGAGAAGAGGTCAGGAGATCACGGGGTCAGAGCTCAGAGGGCAACCTCACAGACAGAGGGATTCATTGTAGACAGGAGGGTTAAAGACACATGTGGATTCCAGCACATCAGCGTTGGCCAAATACTTGTCCCGCGCCCGTAAACATTCAAGCGCAGTGGGTGACTCGCCTCAGGAGACTCGAGCCTGTTTTCCATATCGATGCAGGTTTTCTTTTCATTATGTTTACACCCTAAAATAAACACACTCCTCAATGTGTACACACCAGGCAGATGCGTCCTATGCGGGACTGGGTCACAGGACTCTGGCCCATCTCGGAGGACTTCTCCCGGAAGAAGAAATACAGCTTGTCGTCATTTCTCTCCGCGCTGTCGGGGATGAGGTGAACGCGGATGAAAGTGGGGTCTGTGGGGAGAAGAAATCATGACTAAACTGTCAGCATTTCCTGTTTTGTTGAATGACTGTAAACACATGCGTGCACCAGGATCTTTACATTTCAGCTCTGCATTTGGAGCCGTGTTTGGATTATATATTATAAAGTCATGCAAGAAAACTATGTATAAACTGGATGAAGGCCCTATGTATCGTTTACAGGCTAAATAGCACATTTACCATTCAGCCATCTGGAGTTATACTGATCTGTTCGCATGGCAGTCTTTGTCCCCAAAGTACGGAAAATGGCAGAGTCTGTTCCCATAAAGTCAACATAGACCCCAGCATACAGTTCACCATCTGAGAAAGAGAGAAAACAGCTCAGTTTAGCGAAATTCCTTGGGTCTGACATTTCTCCAACGCCACCCTTGACACTAAATACCAAAGGTTTTGTTTCAAAAAGTATATTTAGAGCCGAATATCACAGGACTCTTCATTCCATTAAAAAAAAAACATAATCATTTACACATTAGCCTTCATCTAGACACGCAGTGGTCAGGATTATTATTTTCATCTCCTTATTCATAATTAACATTCTCATAATTTATGACACTTTAGTTTCCTTAAATTTCCTACAAAAGAACTGAGATTTAATTTTAATAACGTTTTCTGGAAAGGACCATGTCGTTTGTTATTAACTACTGGGAAATTGGAAACTGTGTTTATTTGACTATTTGCTAAGGCCTGCCCCTGCTCATTACTGTTACTACACCTGTCAGTCTTTTCCTTCTTCCTATTCTACCACAGCACATGATTAGTAAACTAATGCAAGCTCCTCATTTCAATCAAACAAATTATTACCTGTAGCTAGCTAGCGGAGATGAAACCCACGCTAATGACAAAAGTATGGAAGTCTGTTTCCAGCCAACATTTTAATGTTTCAATCTAACTCATTTTAAAACAAGAAGCCTGTACACAATGTGCAACATGTAATACGGAAGGTAAAAAGTCACTAAGTGATGATTCATGGAAATAAAGGACAACATTGTTCATGTATTTCATGATAGAAATACCACAGTTAGCACAGTACAAATAATAATAATAATAATTATAATAATAATAATAATAATAAATATAATCCTAATAAATTATAATAGTAAAATTGTGATTGAACTGTTGTTCAAGCAATTATGTCAAACAGCGATTTACAAAATAAAAGTATTTGATTATGAGGATCAACCAAGTCCGATATTCCAGTCCTGAACAAATAACCTTTATAATGTGACCTTTAACCTGTCCAGATAATGTAGTTGACTAATAACATGCCCTTTACCTTCAGAAATAGCATTAAGTTACTTAAGTGCAGGAAGTAAGCCAGTTAGCCAGACATGCTTACATTTGTGGCTTATGTAAGAGCAGATAAACACACTGCTTAATCATCCCTAACACTTCCTTAATTCAATTTAATAATGGCAGGAACTTCTTTTACTAAGTTTTACCTAAGTTTTAATCAGTGCACAGCAGGTGAGCTGAGTAAAACATTGACATTTTGTTGTAGTTGTCACTGCAGACAAGAATTAGGCCTCAACTTAACAAATATACACAATTAAGTTTTCAATAATGAATGAATGTTTTCTGGGATTAAAGCTGATCTCTGTTGCTTTCTCCTGTCATTAAGAGTTTAGCATTTCTTTCAAGGAACTTCCTGTGGAAACTGACAACTGCTAGTAAACCTCTGCTGACTATTTAACCACTTAATCATTTTCTGGCTCTTCATTTGGTTCTCGCCTTAAAAAATAAAATAAGTGCAGTACGTTGACTGCCTCCCTTTATTTTCCTCGTATTCAGTCTCCTTTTACATTGTTCTTTCTTTGAGACTATCATTAAAAACTTAGAGGAGATGTAAAATATATCATTACAGAACCCAGCGGTCACACAGCCCTCACCTGCACTCCATAAACACATAAAATATGAGCACATCCATGTGTGCAGACTGACAAATGTACACAACAGCCTTGTTAAGCCACAGGAAGGCAAGGTGTTGGTCCTCCAGCTGCTGTCAGGGCCCCACTGGAGAGCAGGTGTGACTGTCAGAGCTCTTAGGATGGAGTACAGAGACAGCAGGAGGTAGAGCAGAGGAAACAAAAAACACTGTCCTACCACCATTATATTCAATGTCATGGTCCTCGGCAGAGCTACATGGAGATTGATGACACATCATTAAAATGTCCATGGATGATGGGATGTCTAATGTGGTGGAGAGCTGAGCAGTAAGTGGTCAGTGGTAAATCTATTGCTGTGGTACAGGGTTCTTAATCCCTATCAACACTAACAACAGCGTCCCTTGTACGATGCTAACTGGTGGAGGTGGGAGTTAAATCCATCTTGGATGACAGCACTGGTTCCATACTGGTCAGCTGGCACTGTGCTAATGTGGGAAAGCAGTGCCAGTGATTTACACCCGCTGTCTCACCCCGCAGAGAGATCGGCTTTCACTGGTGGCAACTGTGGGGTCTGGACCTGACTGAGTGACCTTGGGCAAAGGGACAGAGGACACTGACTTCATGAGTACTACAGCAGATGATAAGTTACAGTTTCCAGACTGGGCCTTGTTACATATTATTTTACTGAATCATGATGGATAGATACTGAGTGAAAATGGAGATATTCAGAGGTGTTACTCAATTAAAGTAGATCACCTGATTTATTTTTGATATTTTGGTCCATTGACTTTCCTCGAATATCACAGGCTTCCAGAGAAGCTTCAGTGCTGCTTAGATTCTCCAAATCTGTGTAAGCCTGCTGGTGGGATGGCTGATGATGATGGTGGTGAGGAGTGTTGTCTAACACGTCAGTTCAAAATCTCAACTGGGTTGAGATATAGTAACGGCCTTTAATGGAACTATCTACATTTGTTATGTTTCTCTACTCATTTATTCAGGTTTTTCCTTTAATCGTGATGATTTGTAAGTATGTGATTGACCATTAAAATGTGAAAATACTCAATACTCAATGGGAAAAAAGACTGTGTGAACCCTGGTAAATATGGGAATAAAGAATTTTTGTTTTATCTATAAATAGTGACATAATCACTAAAAAGCTTTTCCCAAATATTTTGATTGCAAACCATTAATTCCCCTGTGAATGATTCACATATTAATAGGCACATGTTATTCTGCTCCACCCTAACAAGGAAGAATTCCTTAGGATTTAATGATTAGGCTGATTAGACTAAGCAGCTCACTGTGGGAAATCGGCGCAGAATGAAAGAGGACGCTTGGCTTGACCTTTCTGGACAAAAAAAATATAAATTATAAGCAGAGCAAGGGTCATATAAAGAAACGGGAGATAAAAGATGAAGAATCCATATGGGATGAGACCGCCGTTGCCTAAGAAGACCTAAAATGAGCTGGGCTGGACTGTGTCCTCAAGTGACCAAACCCAGACGATACTCACTGATCAAAGCTGACACGCTGTTGAGCTTCGGGTCGTAGGAGCACTTTCCCTTCCCAGATTCCACTTTGCCTGGCTCCAGATGGAAGATTTCTTCCTGAAATGGAAAAATCATATGGAGATAGCAATAAATTCAGCACTCTTCATCTTGTCACTGTGATTCCCCTGTGTAGGCTAAATGAGCTCCCTCTGGCTCCTGTGGGACCTATACGGCCTGATGGGGGATGAAGTATTGGAATAATGAGCGTGCGTTCATACAGAAAAATACATGCGAGAAAAGCGAGGAATTCCTAATCCATCTCCATGCCACTCTACTGCGGAAAACAATGTGTTGTGGGCCGCTTCTCCTGGCATAATAAGCTGCATGCCAAATATCTCTCAGCTTCTTTGTGCCTATGGCTGTGTAGTCTTGCTGCTGACACCTGTAATCCAGCACAGTGAAAACAAGCCTGGGATGGAGGCTGGGATGACTGATGCTCACAGCTCGTGGCATCGCTGCACGCAAGCACTGATAGGTGATAGGCAGGAATTTGTGCATGAGAGAAGGGGAAAATGAATCAGTGGCATGCGATGACATGTCCTGTAGCCCCGCCTCGCAGGCCGGAGCATGTCCGATCGCCATTTTTCACTCCCAACGGGGACAGAGACGGAGACATCTCTGTCATTGTCCATCAGCACTAAATCGGGGGAGAGAATATGGCACTGTGCCAAACTCACTTCATTGGATCATACACACAGCCCTGCTCAATTCCCTACTCATCTTTGATTAAAATCACCACATGTGCAAATGCGAAGGTGCTGGCAGCTCACTCGCAGCCACGCCAGATGTTGACGTGTAAAAAAAGGTCACAAGCATTTATGTGTACCGGAGGGAAACTGTGCCCTGCACATGTTTTTACAACCCTGCTGGTAAAATATGACCCTTCAGAAAAGTTGCAACATATTTAAAAAAAAAAAAAAAAATCAGTTAAAAAAAAATCAGAGAAGAAAAAAAGTTGCAACATTTTAAAAGTGTCCCACTTCACCTGAAGCTTTTACGCCCTTCAAAAGTCCCTTTCTGAGTTTCAAAGTGCTTGGAGTGATCAAACAGAGGAGACATGTTCAAGTATGTGGCTCTTTTATTTCCTTTGCTGCACAGCTAGTTGGCTACAGATGGCTGGTGTTTGCTCTGGGCTAACAGAGCCTGCTGTGGGAGTGGGTCAGATGCTGACTAGTCCTGCCGCCTCTGTGGGAGCGACTGCACCACATTCCTACAGAAGGTGGAGGGCTCGGTGGGGTGAGGGACTGATGGGTGGGACATCCTGCATTGTCTCAGATAAGCGGGATGAATGATTAGGCTGCTTTGTTGTTCATGTCCATTCAGATATATACGCTAAATAAATAATGAATATGCCATGCGTCAAACAGGAGTGAAAGCCTGTGTAATTAAATGTGTGCCCAGCAAAAGTCAACAGAATTTTGAGAAGCCATTTCCACTTGAAAATCCCGCTCTCATGCAAAATATGGCATTTAGCACAAACGCAAAAGCACAAAAAGGACAATGATGGATAAGAAAAGGTTTCTCAGACAATGAGGCTCACACAAAGAAAATATGAGTGAAACACGTGAGAAAATGACATGTAATTAAATGCATTTCCACATGACACAAAAACTGAACAGATTGTGCACGGACTGGAAAGGATGCATGCTAAATGTTACGGAGATAAAACAAACGATGGTCAAGTTAAAGATGGTGTTGACAAAAATGAGCTCAGACACAAAGACAGGGAACATGCTGCTGGTGACCACGAGCCCAGGCAGTACGCAGGGCTGCGGTGCAGACAGGGCCCACATCGCACCTTTAGTCCGAGTGTCTCGTGCACCGCGCTGGGTTCGGCTGCGCGGCTAGCCCTTCCTCTGGCCTGGGCCATCTGTAGATACATGGACGTCTAAAACAGGAGACAGCAACACAGTCTGGATGTTACGCCACTGATGACGAAGGAGTAAGGACCTTCTTCCTGACCTCCCTGCAGATCGCATGAATCTGTCCTGACTTCTACACACGGTGAGAAACTCCCCGAACCAACACTACTGAAATTAATATAATGCATAAGTGCATGAGGGAAATGGTGTGTATGCATGTGTGTGTGCAAGATTGTGTGGGGAATGTGTGTAGCTTTATTTGACCAGATGGTGGAAAAGGCAACAATAATAGTTCTGTATCCTGTGGTTGAGTCACTAAAGGCTCTCACAGTATGCTACATACGTTCCCTTCAAAGCTGCTGCCAAAGTAAAACATTCAACTGTTACAGTTTACAAACGCTACAAGACTCATACTTGAGGCTCTTGAGAACGTACCCTGTGGATATACCCTGCAGCGGTTTAATCATATGACAACAATCCATGTCAATGTTGAATTAACTATGACAAAAAAAAAAAAAAAAGAAACTCTCCTTATGTGTGTCTGGGTGTGTCTTTGCAGTTTATCATTTAAATTTTTTTTTTTGCAATCATGGTCCACCCCCCCAGCCCAGCTGAGAGAGGTGCTCGCGGGGGGACGGCTCAGACCTGTCTGTTCAATGTGACGGAGAAAATAACAGCCCTCTCATTAATGGACTAGAACTGGAACATTCCACTGGCACCCCATAATGGGAGCTCCCACTTCCAATTACCCAACGTCTCACATGGTAGAGGCTGGCGGGTGGCCTGGATGGATGCATGAAGGGGCGGATGGATAGGTGAGTGAATGGATGGAAGCCCTTCGTTAGTATGGGGTCATTTAGGATCCGTACGCAACAAGGGGCTCGTGGAAGCCGCGCTTGCGGGTGCATGTTCTCTGCGCTGTTTTGTGATCTCGAGGGAAAGTCCAGTGGGAAATTTACTTTTTATTTATCCCTTTTTTAAAAGTCCCCTGGTCATCATTAGGGAACAAGTGTGATATTTAAAGAAGAGTGAGGTGTTAAAGGGGAGTATGGCGAGGTAGTGATGCCTGGCTTGGTTTAGGAAATTCAAGAGGTCCCATTAGAGGCTGAGACTAAACAGAACAGCTTTAACAGCTCATTGGGGACGACAGCTGTGTGCTGGTGAAGCTGTGTTAGCTGCTTTGCCAGACGCAGAGGCAAGGTACCATGAGCAGGCTTAATGATGGAGGAAAATCATTGTAAAGTGAACCAAATGTAAGGTGGATGGAGAGTAAGAGCTTGGGTAAGAGAAAGAAAAAGGGAGGCCGAGCTATGCTGTTCACGATGCAGATGGAGAAAGCCGCTGAGATATCACCTTCTCCTGTACATTGTTCAGGTCTTTGGTCCTAACCTGAGGTTTGCGTCCACGGTTGACAAAGGTACAGACTGGATTGTAAGCTCCTGTCCCACAGACGTACAGCTGAGTCCGGTTCCAGGGCTCGATCAGACGGATGAAGTTTGCACACTCCTCCTGGAAGCACAAAGACTGGAGTAAATTAAGCTGCAATAAACATCTAATAGGCGCAGTCACGGCCTTATTTTACTGGTACACCTCCTGCAGATTTACCGAAAGCTAAGGCTGAGTGACTCTCATTTAAAATACACCAGTAACACTGTGCTTCTAACTATATTTGGACAATATATCAAACTATCAGCCAGTGGTGTTGTGCTTCCCACCCTGGCCTGGCACAGAGGAGGATGGTGAGATTGGCTCCTCTGCTTCCATCCATTCCTGTCTATTTGGCTAGACAGAAGGGAACCAGCGATTTTACTGGGCCAAGTCTGAGCCCCACAGGTGAGTGCCATTCAAGCAGGTTCCTTGCATTAAAACCTAAAGGCACGATGGAGGTAGCTGTATGCTTTGAACGCAGCGCTTTTGAAAAACTATATATTTTACTTCTTCAAGCTATCAAGTTGATGAATATCATCTCAGCTGAACAACCCTGCTGAGGCTGCGCACGCTGTCAGCACGCGTACTTACATTGGCGTCCTTCCCGCTCACAAGGCACTCCATCCTTCTTCGTTCGGACACTGGCCAGTGGATCTGCGAGGGCGGGAAACACAGGACGTTTTATAGTTACAATCCATACTGTTATACATCACCGGTATTTATGAGATTTAGGAGGTTAAATTGCAAATGGAAATCCACCCAGGCTAATATTAGTCCTGTTAGGATTGTCATAACCCAATTACACTTTTAATGACAACAAAAACTAAATGTGAGCTAACCAAAATGGCTGCTGTCTATGGGGCAAAAGAATAGAACATTTTGCCCTGGGGGCAGCTGCTGTAAGCAGTGAGGTAAAAGCCATTTGCTTCATCCCAGTGTAACGGCCCATTTAAGAGGCCAGAGGAGTTTAAGTTAAGGGGGGGGGGCGGGAAAGTGGGAATGGGTCTTACGATATGTGGGTCCTTGTTGATGTCATGGAGATCCAGGGACAGGATGTGGTCCTTGCTGCCAACATACATGCGGTCGTGGTCTTCGTCCATACGCAGGATCCGGTAGTCGGACGTGTTGAGGAGGTAGGCGAAGTGATGAGCGGTACCGGTGGATCTCAGCTCTGTTTGGAGACAGGAATATATCCATTAATGACAGCTGTGGTGCACACGCATATTTTCTCCCACATATGCATGCGCAACTGACACATTCCTCATGCCACTCCTGCATGCCCGTGTGGAGTTATCTGATGGTTTTCCACCAACACTGTTGTAACTTAACACCGCACATTAGAGACAAGTGCTACTGAGTGTCTGTCACGCTGTGTTGATGTCTTAATACCGCCTGAGTGGATCAGAAGATCTAGAGAGTCTCTCATCATCGGCTGTCTGTGACTTCCAGGCAGAAGTCAGGAAAAATAAAAATGTTTGACAGTTAGATATGAGGTTTACTGTTTAGGGTAAAGTGGATTTACTGAGGTAGATTTAAACTCTTGCATCCCTGTTTGGACGCCACTCTCTGAAGGTCAGAGGAGTGCGCGCCTTTGGTATCACAATGCAGTCAACACGTCCCCTCATGTCGAGAGTAACCCTATCTTCCTCCTGCTCTGTGTTGGAGTGTTTGTTTGATATGTTCTTCTTGGTTCAGCGACTGTGTACAGGCAGGGCAGAGAGGCCACCGCTAAGACAGCACAGGCCCCATGCCACGCCATAGACAAACACACTCCCCCACTATCTATAGGGGAGAGGCATTAGAGGGTGGCATTCACATACACTGAGGTTTCAGTCGAACAGCAGGAAAGTCCCTGTTTCACTGTTTAGCTTTATTCTACGACCAGCAGACCACCACAAAGAGCTGAAACAGGGAACCACAGTTTGAGCTTTGTGTTGATTTAGCAGCCAAAATGTGGTGGAGAGAAACCAGAGGACAAACTGTCAGAAACAGTTTGTTTTGACTGTTTACATTTGACATATCAGAACAAAGGTGTGCCGGTGTATGATTAAAAGGAAGGAAGTGTGAAACGTCGTCAACGTGGGAGGTGTTGGGACTTCAAAATCAACACCCGAGACTTTTAAAAATAAGACAAAATGTTTTGGACGGTTGACAAACAGCCATATGTTTTGCAAGCTCTGCATGTGCGGTCATATTCAGTGTGTTTGAAGTGACTGGGAAACATTCCTGCGAGGTTGTCAGGTGGTTCTGAGGAAGAGGTCTGGACACCAAAGCATGCAAAGCCATCAACATGTCCACCATTGGGCCTTAAAATAGAGACCTTTTTAAACAGTCTCCCTATGGAATCTGATATTACCAGTCTTTCCAGCCAGATCTAAATTTAACGCGGGGTTACGTCAATAAGCAAAGATTAATAGCATTAGATTTGCTATATTTGTACAGTTTGATTTAATAACTGTGCCCACTGAAGGAATGTTTACAGGTCAGCAGAGTGATTGACAGCTGTCAGAGCCCAGCGCAGAGGAGCGGCAACATGTGGTCGGAGCCTGTGATTATTTTTGTTGGAGACTTAAGTTGAATGATGAGTCCCAATACACTCTAGCTGTGTTTATGTGTGTGTGGGGATAGAGTGAAACACACAGGACCGGATAAGAATGAGTTGTACACACACACACATACACACACACACACACACACACACACACACACACACACACACACACACACACATTCCAAGGGCCGGTCAAAGCCCTTCCTGAAGCAGGTTGTCAGCGACTCCTCAGTGTGTGTTTGTTGTCGGAGAGAGAGGCTGGATGGGACCGTCTGTCAGCTGAGGAGGGAATGTGAACAGTGCATAGCAACAGCAAACCCCATACAGAGCTGCACGTTAAGAAACAAACATATGTAATCTAATCTCACAATCATCTGATAATGCACACACAGTCTGGTGTGGATGTACTCCGCAGCTTGTCCAAATTCTACATCACCGCAAAAACATGGCTCACTGTAATGAACTCTTAATGGCACGTCTTTCCTCGCACCTTATCCACTGTATCTAATTGTGATGTAGGCTACATCACAAGAGAGCTACGCCTGTTAGATGATGGTGTGGTTGAAGAAATCACACCTGCAGAATTCCCCTTGCTCTTTCATTACGACTGGATGAATCAGAGCTCAAGTATCTTAAACCATTTAAGACTCTTCAGGGCTCTGTAGAGGCACTGCTGCACAGGATTTACATCTGGAGCCCAAGCCAAAGCCTAAATGCCACTGGGCCTTCTGACACCATAAGTACGAAACTGCTGAAATGAAAAATAAAAGACTTAAGGCGTTCCACCGACTCTACATCATTCCCTATTCTGTCAGCCTTTCTCATCTCAGACCCCAAAGTCAACCTTCGCCTCAGGCAGGGGCACATGGCTTTGTGCTAGTATGAAATGTTGATGGAGGGATGTATAACAGCAGCAGACTGAGCTCTACGCCGCTGTGGAGGTCAGGCTGTCTGTGGAAAACAAGCCCAGCAGGTCCCTGGACTGAGGCTGGTGCCAGGCAAACACCGGGCCACAGTCAGAGAGACTGAGCTGCTCAAAGATGATGCTGAGGATAGGCTCTTGTGGCGTCTATGTAGAGAAGATAAAGAGGAATTTGTAGGATTGTGTTAAAGTGTTAAAGTAATTCCCAGAAGGAGGTTTTTGCTAAGCTACTTTTACTAAGCTAAGTTTCAAATGAGCAAAAACAAAGGTTGGTTAAATTTGAAAAAGATCCCTACACTACATGCTACAAACTCGCTGCGGGAGATTACGTTTTCAAACAGGAAAGGCTCAGAGAGGCTGAGCTACTGTGCTCTTTGTGAGCCACATTAGGGCATGACAGCATTTTCTGCACACTCAGTCTTATCCTGGAGATTTAGAGGCTGGGAGCAGTGTACAAGTGTGTGTATTAGAGCCAGACAAACTCTTAAAGTAGCCCATTACTGCGCGTACGGTTTAGGGTCACTCTGGGGGGTCTGCGCACACACAGCGGCGGCTTTGTTTTCGGGACTGCACTGCACCCTGCACCCCCCCCCCCCCCCACCCCCACCCCCCACCTCCCACCACAGTGGAATGGCAATGGAGCTCTATTAGAGGTGAAAGTAAGCCGGTGAGGGAACCTGATCCTCGCACTCAATGTCTCTGCCCTTACTCATTCAGGTACTTTCATATGCGAGCACGCCCGCACTTGCACGGAAATAAGAGGCGGTCAGTGGTCAGCTTTGTCATTCATGTGCACAGCGGTGCACGTGTAAAAGTGCACAGAAAATAAAGTAATTACGCAGGAGTGGGAGCTCAGAACTCTAAGTCCACTAGTGAGAGGTGATCCGGTCCATTTTCCTCAGTCTGCTGAACTCAGACAATCCTCTCCTCTCTCCCAGCATCTCGAGGCGCTGCAGGCCGACACGGCCCGCTGCCGGTTCCCACAAGTCGCCGCTCTGCTCAGGCCGCAAGAAAAGGTCTGGGCCGGTGTTTGAGGACAGGGGAGCTGAGTAAGATGAATCCTGAACACAATCTAGTTTAATGCTAGTATCAGAGCCAACTGCTCAATGTTGTGTATAGCTACAGATGTTTCGGGACCTCATGAGAAACACACGAGTGGGGTTGCACTGACCTGAGATCAGATTTATCGCATTACCATCAGAAGTGCCAACTGTTGCCCGAAAAATTTTTTTACAGATAAGTTTGCTTTCAGAAATATCTCTAGTGTGCATAGTCGGGCCCACTGCCACCATACTGACGTCAAGTCCTTTTTTTAGAAGCGGATCCTCCTTTGCTATGCTGCTATCTCATTTTGAATTGTTTTTCAGTCACGTCACACATAACAGAGATCCTCTGATAGACACGTGATATAAACTGGCTGATGAGCACAGCTGTCTAGTAGGAAGTTGAGTTGTGAACGTAGACCACGTACAGTAGATCATGGACGTCTTCAAGATCCATCACAATATAAAATCAGATCGTCACATTGCCTACAGTACATGACGCTTCCAGGGAATACTCACGAGACTCTCAACAGACTTAAACCGTTTAAAAAGCCCTTAATCCTCACACACACCACGGCTTAACGCATCCATCTAAAATGCCACCGGCTTGAGGTTGAGAGTTAGAGGTTAACTGTTTTATCTCTCTGCCTGCACAACTGCAAAATCTCAGCCACAAACACAGTCTCTGCACGAGAAAACACTGATTGTGTGAGCGGTGAAGTCTATCCAGTAGCACTGAGGCTGGGCCAACAGTAAAACGAGCAGCCAAATAGCAAAAAGTACACAGATGGTTTCTTTTATTTTATTGGCCTATACGTTTTTATTGCAGTGCATTCGATTCATTTCTTGAGACTGAGTTCCTTATTTGCTGCGTGAGGCTGCTTTGGTAAATGCAACACTGTCCTCGTGCAGATCTGTGCAGGAGTGTTTCATGCTTAAACCCTCAGCTGCTGCAGTGGAGCTGGTCACTGGCCTGCAGTACAATATAGTGTTTGTTCTGGGAAGTGCTGGATGTGGTCCACTATCCTATTGCAGCCCCTTCCTCAGACCATTATAAATAACAATGTATTCTTGTAAGCCTGCCTGGTTAAATGAGGTATAGTAACATAGAGGAGAGACATGCCTCACTGTCAGACTGAGCGTGCCCTCCTCCTCCTCCTCCTCCTCCTCCTGAGAGAATACTTGGTTGCTGACGGTGATCTCCGGGGCTGCAGGCCTGCATGTTATAGCATATCTCTCCATCTTAAATTAATAGCCAACGGGCCAAGTTTACTTTGGAAATATGTTTGGACAGGAAAAGTTCACTGGCACGCGGTGCACTCTCAAGATCACGTCTCCAGAAATAAGAAAGCCCACTAGTTAATGCCGTCTTATACGCAATGGTTTCCCACCATCCTGTGACACAAGGGAAAGAGGAGACTGGATTTTATGTATCATATTCAGCTGTTAATGCATCCTCCCCTGCCGTGTGCTTCAGTAACATTAGAACTTCCTCTCATTAAGGAGCGATTACTGCAGCCAGCGTGACTTAACAGTACACAGCCCACCCCGCTCATAACTTTTCCTGGCAAATTCACAAGAAGCATCGGCTGACGATTGGATCACGGAAAACTCCAGAGTGTGTGTGTGTGTGTTTAAACAGAACATCGCAGAGAAAAGAGAATTAAGAGGGAGTAAATATACACATCCTGGCACTTGACAGCGCAGTGCACACTCGCTACCTGACACTGATATGGGTGTTCCACCCCGTTGCATATTTCTCTGGTTTCAGATTGGGTAAATTAAAAGTGCAGGCCACTGCCAGTGACAGCGCAGAGCGTGTTGCTGCTTGAAACCTGCATTGCTCCCTGTAGAGCACTGCTGAAGTTTAAGAGGAGGACGGGTGGGGGGGTGGTGATGGGAAGAGACAAAAGTTTGCAGTCTGTTGCTTTGACACACAACAGGGAGGGAAGCGATGAGCAATGTGGAGCGAAGTGTGTAGCAATCACCTGCTCACTTCACGGGTCTGTGGTTTTCCCTTGTGGAACGTGCAGCTGATAATTAGAAACTGCAGCCACTGCATCAGCGCGTCCTCCTGTCCAAAGATCACAGTGAGATCAGAGTGAAACGCCAGAGCTGCAGCACACAAGCTATGACCTATTTGACACTAAATTGGAAAATGTGGTGTTAATAGGGTTTGATTCAGTCTTCTGAGGTAGTGTAAGACGGTGACACAAATATCCCGTTAGCCCCTGGCACATTATACAAACAAGCTGCACTACCTGAGCAGTGTCCCCAGGCTGTTTCCAACCCGCCAGAAAGAGGTGTGTTAGTTCACACACACCGAAGTGGCAGGAGTGATAATTAGGGTGTTTAAGAGGGGGCGGGAGAGGTGGCATGCTCTCACACATCAAAGGCAGCACTTGTCAGGAATCCTGGCCAAATATTTTGAATGCTGTCAATGCAGGAGGAGGAAAACTCCAGTATTACTCTTCAGAAGACACACTTCATTTCAACTGCAGTGATGGAGCACTGCACAAAACAGCCTCAGAGACTTTTCTGTGGAAAATTGCAAGGGTTGCCTAGTTGGGAGATGGGTCAACTTTTAACAAGGTGTAGTAATGAGTTGAGACACCACAGGCGACAGAGCCGCAGGTCTAAGAGACTGACTCCACATGACAAGTCTCAGACACAAGTTTTAGTCAGTGAAATATTCAAGTGTCCATGTATGAAAGTTAGAGATTTTGTCCTTCTAGATACCTGAACCTGCGCATCAGCCGATACCAAGTACCGCTCCGATACCAGTGCGTTCAAAAAAATTTAATAAAATTACCAGCATACTACTAACCCTGTATGAGGTACGGTTGCTGTCATTGTTGTCTGGCATGGCTCAGGTCAAACCTTTTGTAAAACATGAACAGATACATGAATACCATAGAATATTTATTTAATTTAATTTAACTGTAAACCATAAAAAAAACATTAATAACACTTCCTACACTTTCTAACATTCCTGTCACCCCTTGAAATGAAAGCCTTGCATACTGAGCAAAATGTCCCACCAGTAAAAAGGCAATGTGCAAACAGCTGTCGTTACATTATTTATCTGAAACACCGCTCTAAAACAGTGTTTGCTAGTGGCTGCACAGCGCAACTTCCTGCGTAGGCTACCGTTTTGGAGCAACAAAGAAGAATCAATTTCTTGGAAAACTGCTGCTTTGTCCGAGTGTGAAACTGTGAAGTTAACTACAAATTATGTGGTGTTGGCTCGGCGCATTGACTTGCATTCTCGCCGGTACCCGATAACGTATTTTAGCCAGTATCGGAGGCTTTTCCGACACTAGTATGGGTATCAGAACATGATGAAGGTGTATTTATTCTCTTGGCCACAGTTTCCCTTGTTGTTTGTTACGTTTGCCAAGAAAGGTGAGATGTACCTGAGAATCAGGGTGAGCGTGAGCATACGGACAGCTGCTGTCTGCTGTGTGATCTGGGAGAAATGTGCCAATCTGTCTTCATCCTACTGTAATGTTGCTTCAGCAGATTTCTATTTACTTTGCTACTGCAAACATGCCAATCGCTGGCACTTAGAGAATATTCTTGGCTTATCTGTGGGTGATGCTTTGGTCTGATTGCAATAAGTCTGGAAAATTACTACTTAGTTACAGCAATTTTTAAAATTTTTTTTTACCAATCAGCTCTTTAAGTTGCAACTTAAATGTTTAAATATTGACTTTCTGTGTGGTATTTAACTGTTGGGTGTAAATGAGTTTGCACCTTCCTACAAAGTGTCCAGACAAAGCTGTAAAAAAGCCCCAAAAAGTACAAGCATCTTCTTGTACACCAGCTTTTTGTGTGTACATTTCACAAAACGTGATGATTTTTCAGATGAGTTCTTTGTATACATTTAGTTTATGAGAAAAGTCAGAGGTTTCACTGAATCTACACAGTAGGAATGGAATTGGCTTATATCCAGATGCCTCTATCTGAGAGCAGCTGTGGCTCTCCCTCTTATCTTAATCTAGCACAACTTTCTAACAGTGATTTCCTGTATCTGCAGGATAAGGAAGTGCCGAGTATAGGGGCAATCACTGAGCTCACAAACATGAAGATGGAGATTAAAGAACCCCATCCTGCATTTGGACAAGTGTGTGGCCGCTGGAAGGCTGAACTGGCACCTGCGCTGCTATCTTGTTAGCAGAGTCACTCCTAATCAGTGCCTCTCCGGGCCCACAGTGCCTTCCCTCACCCTCCTTCAACAGCCTCTTTCAACACAACTTGTCTTCATGTCAAACATTTACATGAGTTATTTGGGTTTGTGTAAGCTGCACGCTTCAAAGCCAGCAGAGAAGTGACACAGTTGTTAAAGAATGCCTGTGTGATTACTAGATGGTGGGTATGAGGTTCGCTGTGCCGCTAAATGAGAAGGAACGATAACAGCATGCGAACGCAGCAGCTGCTCGCCTCGGCTTAGTCGCTCTGTGGGACGGAGGATAATAAAAGCGGTCAGCGGCTCGGGCCGCTGTGTCACATCAGATAGGACGCGTCATTCAGCAGATAACAAATACGCAAGGGCGTAGGATCCAGAGATATGATCTGACCCAGTGCTAAACTTTTGTGATGTGCTCTCGGAGACGTGGTCAAGCTTCGCTGCGTCCTCTGTGTGAGTCTCTGCCTGTTGGCAGAGAGCTGGGCTCTGCAGCTTGCTGCTAGGAGAAAAAACACAGACATAACAGCACGCCTGTGCAAACACCTGCCTCATACACACAAAGCATCAACACAAGCCACTTCTTTCACTATTTCAAACTTTGAAAATGAACCTGCCAGAGATCATCACCTCTTGTAAGTACTAGTCATTATTATCTCTCTAAGTTGATTACTGTGAGTGCAGTCACAAATGTATGCTTGAAACAAACTATTACATGAGATGTGGTCCGACTGAACCTCAAGGCAGAAGATCTGAATGGCTGGATTTAAAGGTGGGGAGAAAAGCCTGTTGTCATGGATCTGTTTAAATGGGGATAACACCGCACACTTATGGACATGGTCTGAGTTTAAATCTTGTGTACCTTTTTTTTTTTTTTCTTACCTCTGCAGCCAATTCTGAGGTCACAATTTCTGAGCACTGGTTTTGGAGAGTTACAAAAATGTATTCAATTCCAGTGAGCGTGTGTGCGTGTGTGTGCGTGTGCGTTTGGGGGGGGGGGTTTAGACATTCTTTGACCATCCTACAGGGCGACACACACTGAAGCCTCCAGGCAAACACTGCACAGACTCTATCCTTGTTTGTGGTTTCTTCTCAGCCACGGCAGATGAAGGTCTACACTTCTAAAGACTCCCACTTGAGATTTTTCTACTTAGTCATCTAATTTATGGTTGCAAACGGTGCTTTTATTTTGTAAATTAAAAGGCTGTGATAGGTCAGTCACACTGCATACCTTGCACTTTGCAAATAATAAATGAATCACTGATGAACAGGAGTACGATAACCATGATCAAATGTGCTTCCCCTGTGTGACACAACATCAAATTCAGATTGTGAAAAAAGAGTGAAACCTCACAAACAGCCCTTCAGTGACTTTGATCGGTCTCCCTGCAGGGCTTCACCACAGGAAAGTGCAGCGACTTGGCTGGTCATGGTAAGATGTTTGTATTCTGTTTGCTGTGAGCAGCCTCATCGGGGAGAAGGCGTGACCCTCTCTTGTCTCAACGTATGTTGAGTGTGATCCATCATAGTGGATACACACCTAAAAAGTGCTCCCCATACCACACATCATTAAGCGCCACTCCTGATCTCATAGTATCCACAAGTTGCACCATGATGCCCCTGTGTCAGTGTGAGACCCGACACCTTACTGTTTACCCGCCAACGCCACCTCGTTACCACAGGCACCCCCCCCCCCCCGTGCCCCGCCACTCCCCTGCCGACCTGGGGGCTCAACCACTCTATAATTAGGAGCCACTGTAGTGCCGTGCCACGCCCCCTCCTCTCATCCACCCCCCACCCCCCACCCCCCCCTCGCTAATGGCCACCAATTTGTATTCCACATGTCAAGGCTCTGATGAGCTCTCATGCGGAGAGATGGCCTTATCACAGGGCCTCTGGCTCCCATCACCTAAGCTCCTCTCCTGATGCCTGCCAAGCCCAGCATGCTGATGGACAGGCAGAGAGGGTAAGGGGGCGGGGGGTGAGGGTAAGGGGTGAGGGGAGGAGGTGCACATTTGTCCTCCTTTTTTCATGTAAACTCTTGTAACAGCAGACAGATGTGCTCTGGTACAGAATCGGTAGAACAACACGTACAAGGCGACGAAGAATCACTTATACCATCACTGTGTCATCTTTTTAACCTTCCCCTTGTTTGGACCTCAAACCAGAACCACTGATTGCATTTCAAGTCAGTAATGTGTGCTGCTGAACCTGCACCTCATTCTCTCTCCAAAAAATGAACACCTTCCTCTCTCGATGCAGTGCAAATGTAGAAGAGTGAAGGTTCCAGCTGAGGAAGGATGTGAAATGTGGAGAACTGGTAGGGGAAGGAGATCCTCCAAGAGAAGTCTTGATCTAAATCGCACACAATCTGCACAAAACACGGCTCTGTTTTTAATGGACATGTGTTTTATGAACAGGCTCCTGCTCAACAGTGACACATCTTGCCTCGTTCTCAGTCCCACATGTCAGCTCCTGCATACATATTAACTGCAGTTGTGAATCAGTTCCTCATTTTTTTTTTTTTTTCACAGTCACAGGAGACTCTAACGCCAGAGAAAGTTACAGGTTTCTGCCTCATCCTGAGCAACCTGAGCTCTTTTGGATTATTTCTAAATTGTACAAATGCCCTGATCTGCTCTGGTCTGCGCTTGGATAAGACCTTCTGGTCAGCAGGGCTGCTGCAGCCTGAGCCAGGAGACATGAGGAGGTCAGAGGTCACCAGGCAGCAGTGGCAGTTCTTTACGTTCTGGTTTAAATCTGGGATTAGGCTCAGGGTCAGTGTTATCTCTCTCAGCCTGATAGGAATCAGGAAACAGGGATTGCCTGGGGTAAAGTTGGCATTACTGGATGGCCTGTCCAGAATCGCAATGAGCCCTGTGTTCAACAACAGGGATAAAAGAGAGAGAGGGAGAGGTGTATGTAGAAATGACTCACTGTGGCTCAGGTTACAACCTCGTCTGGATCATCGACTCTAATTCAACGAAGCCCTGAGTTCCAGCTCAGCGGAGTGACATCATGCACTAACGACTAATGAATTACTACACAACCGAAGCTATATTTATATCACGATTATATGGTATCTGTCTGGCCGCCAGTTATGTGCATACCTCTGGTTTCTGAATGCATTTAGCACGGTAATTCATTTTAAGTGCTGAGTATGCTAGATAAACCAAGGAGGGAGGTAGCAGAAAGCATGCGCTCCAGTGGTTTTGTACCCAGAAGAAGAAAGACGCAGCGCCGGGCCACGCTGAGGAGCAGCACCCACAGAGACAAACACAAAAGCTCTGACTGAAAGAGCCCTGTTACCTCCAGTCCTCCCTTATCTTAACCTGGCAGAGTCTCAGCTTCATGTCAGACCATAATCCCACACATGCTGGACGCACTCAGGAGGTACAGACCACACTGCCGTCTCTGTTCTGCTGTCTGGTTCCAGAGGGCGTGTGCACCTGGGAGAAACAGTCAGCCATGGAGACCAGAAACAGCCTGCGTTGTGATGAAGATGGATCTCTCTCAGGCCTCTCTTCTTCTGTTTAAATGTTAAAGCTAGTGAAAAGTGGAGAGGTCTTAAACACAGGCTCTATAGGAATGTTGAAGAATAGAGACCCCGCTGCTGTGCCTTAACCAGAAACAGAACCAGGACCAGATACAGGAATGGGAGGTAGATTGAAGATTGTTAATGGCAGTATTAACCTGTAAACGTCTGACACAATGGAAGATTTTATGGATATTTTATCTGTCTGTTTTTTCATATGTATATTTTCAAACTGCTGTATAAAACAGGTTTCTAGGTATGACTGATCTTGATGTTAGAGTTCTATATAAATATATTACACAAAGGCATTATGGGGTTAAATCTGGATTAATCCACAGTCTCCTCACAGCACTTAATACCACACACTCAGCCTCCAGGTTCAGCTGCATTCAAAACGTGCTGAAAGCTTGTTTGTCAAATTTCAGCTAGAAAGTGATTTTTTAATAGCTTGCACTACAGCGGATCTGTCATCTTTGTACGAATCTGCCTCAGGGGTTCCATTAAAAATAATTTGCTTTTCACCATGAATGACAACTGCATCTCATAAATATTGATTAAATGGCGGGCTGTGTGATATTTCTGGTGTGACAGAGAACAACAAAATGACACCAAAAGGAATCAAAAAGTCAGGTTGAAGCTCCACAGGCTTGACTTCAAGCTGTAGGCTTTTCATTTTTCTCTCTTTTTGCCATTGACTTCAACATCAACTGTTTTCATGCTGTGCCTCTGGAAAAGGTAAGTCGGCATCCTCTGCAGTTCTCGCCGTGAAGTATTTCCAAGGAGTTTCCACCCAAAGGAGGAAAGTAACTCGTAGTTTTATTTGTATCAATGGAGCAACATCTCCTTGAAAACGGCAGCGTTTTAAAGGAAAAGGGCTTTATTGGCAGCGGGAATCCACCCAGTGAGAAACTATGTCAGGCGGCGCTGAAAAATGTCCCTCAATGTGACAATACATCTCTGTGTCTCCTCAGGTGCATCCTGACAGGCCCGCTGGAGGATTTACATGTGAACAGACACAGGATAAGGGCCGTCCTAATGTATGTGACACCAGTGACCCACTATCATGCTCAGTGCTTATAATTAATGCCTTAATTTGTTAAGCCAGTGCTGTGGGGTCACAGTGTGGGAGGCCAGTTGTTCTAGCCCCTTCCTGAGAATGACAGGAAGGCAGGACAGATTGTGACAGCAGCCATTGTGGCTCTGCTCCAGGTCTCTTCCTCCCACCAGACTCCTGCTGCTCCTTCACCTGGATAAGTGCATGGCGCGTGCACCACTCAGCGCTAATTTACTTGGCTCTGTGTTAGTTTGGGGGTGGGGGGGGGGTGGGGGGGAGGGCGGGGGGGTGGCAGGGTTAAGAATAGAAGTTGTGGTGTGGGTCAAGAATACTTTTATTTGCCATTTTATCTTCCATCATTAGGAGCTTCTCTGGCCTTCATCTGTCACGATCCATGACACCGAGTGAGCGATGATCGAGGCCTGATGATGTTGAAGGAAGGAGGCTGATGGGACATGCCTCTTCTCCATATTCTCTTGGATCAGTTTGACTTCCGATTTGCCCCCATGCGATCTCCCCGATCCCAGGGCGTTGAGGACAGGAACGTGGCATTAGAAGACAAATCCCATTTCTCCACATGTATGTCAGCAGCGTCATTGCATTTTGCTTATATCAGCTTCTTCCCTTCACTTTTCAAAGGGCGCTCATCTGAAATGAAGGCGATTAAGCCTTTTATAAAACAGCTTGTGTTTTCAGCCGCCGCTGCCTCACTGGGTCCATCAGCCAGGGTAAACCCCAAATGGGCTGCACCCCTAACACGTGCCCATGGGACGGAGAGTCGCAGGGCTGAAGCTGCTTTTCATCACACTTGTCGTATGGTTGAATTACTTCCAGAATCCCCCTTCCCTCCCACACCTTTCCATTGTCGATTAGGAGGGGTGGGGTGGGGAGGCTGTGTTTGATCCATTTCGTAACTTTCCAAACAAAACGACATTGAAGTTCTCACTTCACGCCCTGTGATTTAGCCATATTGTGCTGAGGTGAGAAAGAGCCAGGGTTTGCATCTCTTCCTCTCCCCAGCTCTCTTTTCTTTAATTTCTCCTTTTCCTCGTGAACAACTGATGTTCAACACTCACGGAATGCCTTCCAGGAGGAAAATGTGCTGTTGTCGCAACGTTTAAATTATATTGTGCCTGTATTTGATTTCTAACACGTGATACAAACTAGTTCTGGTCTTTTTCAAGCACATAACTTGACCTAAACCCCTCCTGAACCAGCATATTATATTGCAGACCACTGAAGAAATCCAAGACAGCAAAGAGCAGGAGTCACTGATTGCCTCCTGCTCTCTGTGCTATAAGCCTGCCGTTCGTAAACCATGTAGTTTTAAGGGGCCTTCTAAGGCTCTGCTCTCTTATCCTCTTTCTGAGTCAGAACGAAAATAATAGGTTCCCTTAAGACGTGAAAAATCAATCTGGTGGGAGAGGTTGTCCCCAACTCACCACTTTATGTTTTCTGTTTTTTTTTTCTTTTTTTTTTTTTTTTTCAGAAGTTCTGTTTCAGCTAGTAAAAACATTGCTTTAAAGTAGATATTAGGTACCCTCCCTTATCCTCTTCTTGCCCTTGTTTAGCAGACTATCAACTCTATTCAACAGATGAATTTTACTGGATTAGTGCCTGTGTACCTTGGCCTGATTCTGTTTTTTCTACCCATTCATCGTTTATACGAATTTCAAGTTCCTACCGTCGAAAAGATCCCTTAGAGCTTATCTGTCGTTGAGCACTGTTATTTGGCAGACACACGCTCTATTGCCCGATGTAAGGTGGTTTAAGAAGAATAGTGGCTCGGGGGGTGGTGGGCGGTGGTGGTTGCAGGGTCAGCGAGTTTACCAAGCCGATTTAGCCATCCCAGTTTGTCACTGGTAATCTCCCTGCAAGCTAACAGGGGTGATAAAAATCAGCCTGATAACCGCAGGAAGATGCGATAGAGAGGGAGGCGGACAGAGTGGGGTGCGAGAGAGATGTGTGTGTGAGTGCATGTCCTCTCGGACCTCATCTCCTCTGTCTCTCACACACATGTAACAGATTAATATGCATAGCGAGCGAAGCACCTCGCACACAAACAAGCGTGACTCGTGATGGTTTAGACATGCGGCAGCTGGAGAAATGTAAACACAATGTAATTATGAACTGCAACAATGCTGTAATGGATACAAAATTGAAAGAGGTGCTTCACATGGATAAGCCAGCAAGCACCCTGAGTAGGAATGAGGTAACTCCAGATGGAAGGTACAGAAAGCAAGAAGTGTGTGAAAGTTCATATTGTTTCCTATGAGGTAGAATATGGAGGTGTTTGCTTTGGCAAACGCTGACCCAAACCTCAGCCCTCGGAGAGAATAAGAGAGACACGCACCAAAGCATCTCGATTTCTTCCCTCTAACCCCCTCAGCGGCGGCCTCTTCTTACCCGACCCATAAACACTTAATTTCTCTCCAAACTCCCGGCAATATGCTTTCTAGATCAGGAGAGACTTCTCCTTTTTTCTCACATTCCCAGCCAACAGAAATTAATTCGAGGAGGTGGGACCTTCATGAACTGAACTGTTGCGCTCGCCTTGCACCAGGAAATAACACAGACCTGTAATCATAAGCAAGGAGCTAAGTGGTGAACTTGATGGGTCTTAACCTTTTGCTGACAGCCCAGCAGGAC